>NC_040040.1:14985162-15069936 GCF_003713205.1 Coffea eugenioides
TTATACGTTATGTACTTCTCCTTTCTTATCTCGGCATCTTTTTAAATTAGTTAATGCTGTATTTGAATTATGTCTCAAGGGAAGCAAGTGGCAACCTCTAATTCAAAACTTTAAGTCATTTCATCTAATTGTTGCTGGTCCTGTTTGTGCTGTATGAAATTATTGTCCTTTGAAGAAATGATAACTAGTAACTGGTATAATTCCTCAAGTTTCATCAATTGTCTAGCTTGGAAAAATGTCTTCCTTGGTGGCAAGTTAATTAGTCAAAACTACCCTGGTATCTTATAAAGACTTAGGTGGTGGACGAACTTGATCAATTTTTGAATCAACACTGCTTCTTCACATGGCCGGCAGTTACCATTTTTCAGACTCCCTTGAATTTGAGAATAACTAAAACTGCTCTAACTTTGAGTTGATTGCTCCTTGAGTGTTTTTCTCTGATGAGTCTATACCTTGAAACTAATACCTTAGAGTGCGTACATTTGTTGGTTGCAGCTTGCCTGCAGTCCAGTTGCCCCCGAGTTAAGAGGTAGACGCCCATCAGAGAACCTGGGTCAATGCAAAGCCGCGGTGATCAGATGTGATCATCCTCAAAATGCAGATCTACCTCGCTACTATTCAAAGAAGGAGAAGAAGCCCTTCCCTGTTCCAATAGTTGAGTTGAGGAGAGCTGCCAGGGAAAGGTTCAAGAACAGCAAAGGCCAACCAAGAAGACCAATTCCCCCTCCGAAAAATGGCTTGGTTGTTAAGAGCCTAACTCCCCTTGCTTACAGTGTGCTAAATGCAAGAATAACGTTGATTAACAATGTCAAGAAGTTGTTGAAAGTGGTGCCCGTTCAAGGTTGCAAGTAATGTTCTGCCTAATTGCCACTTATTCATGTCTGTCATCTAGCATATTACTGGCCTTTTTAGAACTGCATAAATATTACTCCAATAATTTGAATGTCTAATAGTCTGAAGCTTGCCTTTTTATTTCCTTCATACAATTTGTGAATTTGATCCCCTATTATCCTTATGTTTCATTCACAATGACTATCTTAATTTGCTATTGACATTTCTTGAGACCATTGAGTCCTACAAGTCAAGATGTTTTTGGAACATTTATCTCTTATATAATGCACCTTCAAACTTTTTCCTGCAAACTTTTTGAGTTAGAATATGTCAAAACTAATGCAGGTGGTGCAATGAAATCCATGTGGGACAGTTTGGTCATCCATTCAGATCATGCAAAGGACCAACAGCCTCAATTCGTAAGGGAGAGCATGAGTGGGGAGATGCAGTAATTGAAGATATACTGGTGCCAATTGAAGCATACCACCTCTATGATCGTCTGCAAAGGCGTATCACACACGATGAGAGATTCTCGATCCCCAGAATCCCTGCACTAGTGGAGCTCTGCATTCAGGCAGGGGTTGATTTGCCTGAATATCCTACAAAACGAAGAAGAAAACCAATCATACGAATTGGGAAAAGTGAGTTCATTGATGCAGATGAAAGTGACTTGCCAGACCCTGTGACAGAAGCTCCCATGCCACGAATATTGACTGAAATACCTGATGGAGAAATTAATCCCCCTTCTAGTGCAGAAGAAATTGCTGTGCTTGCTGAGGAAACACTTCAAGCATGGGAAAAAATGAGGAAAGGGGCCAAGAGGCTGATGAAGATGTATCCTGTGAGGGTTTGTGGATATTGTCCAGAAGTGCATGTGGGTCCTAGTGGACACAAGGCCCAAGTTTGTGGAGCTTACAAGCATCAGCAACGTAATGGGCAGCATGGATGGCAGACAGCTGTTCTTGATGACTTGATACCTCCAAGATATGTGTGGCATGTTCCTGACGTCAATAAGCCTCTAGCACGAGAGCTTAGAAATTTCTATGGTCAAGCCCCTGCTGTTGTAGAAATATGCATACAGGCTGGTGCTGCTGTGCCTGAACACTACAAACCCACGATGAGGTTGGATATTGGAATTCCTAAAGACGCTAAAGAAGCTGAAATGGTCGTTTGATTTTTAATTATATCCATTTCAGAAATAGAACTAGTAATTGCATTTTAAGAAAAAATGAAAAGGAAATCATACGCCCTTGATCTTCACTCGGTGGTATGAAGTTGAGATACATTTCGTTACAGTATTTCAGCAGATGAAGGCAAGTTTCCAAAATCAGAGCAGAAAGCTTGGCTATCTGAGAGTTATTGTTGCCCTGCTCTTCTAAAGGAACAAAAGACTTGGTGCACTGACATCTCTCCTGCAGAGTATTCCTGTTCAGCTGAAAGATTTGCTTGATGAAAAGTGTCAGATAGCCTTTCGGCCTTTTCTTTGGCTGGTCTAGAATTTGGAAACAGTAAGATCTTGCTCAGCCCCGGATCCATGATGTGATATCAGTTGGGGTGCTATATAGATTTGCAGTTGCATGCATCATTTATATTGATGAATATGAGAGGAATCAGGTTTCAATTTTCTCAAATTTCATACTCGGTGTATATGAGACATTTAATGTGTATACCATTGTGCTGTAGTGTTAATACAGTTGGAATGAAAGATATAATAGTGCTCGTTTAACTTTTTAGAGCCTTAAAATTATTCAGGTCACTTAAGAGAAGGCAAACCTGTATCAGCAGTACACTATGATGTCTTAGCAAAAAAGAAATAAAACCATCCCCCATATCATTGGCCCCTGCCCATAAGATAATAAAAAAAAGATAAATCTCTTTTTTGTAATTTTGTCGCAATTTGAAAATCCCAAATCTACATTCCATCTCAAACAAACTTAAAGAACTCTGTAAAAATCAATAATAACAATCTGGTCCCTGAAGCAGATGGAGCCAGGAATAAATCCTCTGGAAGCAAGTTAAATTTTAAGGGCTATCATACTGGATCATGAATGATCTTTCAGGTACGAGGAGAGCGGATGTTTCCAGGTAGTAGCAGTTCCAGTAGCTAACTCTGGCATACGTAAGAGGCCAGTGGCTTCGGGCTCTTGTGGGAAACAGCGTAATAAATTAAAGCCAACGTATGCAACACCATGCAAAACCATCCATAGCCATATCTGGCGTCGGACAATAGGGCACTTTCTTTGTCTGATGAAGTACCTTCTGAATATGTCTAGGTGCCGTAAGGTACTCTTTGGCTGTAATGCCTGCTTTGCCCCCTTGCCCCTGCCCCCTCGCCTCGGCGGTTCCCCGGTTGCCCCAATGAATGGTGTGGCTAACCTCCAGCTTGCCGTCATGGCATTTGCTGACCCGTGGTGGAGGTGCCTGGAATCTCCCTGATTGATTATTGATTCCCGGATTTCCTGCCATTGCGTGAAAACTTTTTCTCTAGCTCTTCACCTCTAGCAAATGTGCATGTGGTTTTGTTGTCTTGGGCAAAAATAATAAGATGGATGCCAAGCCAAGGTGTGAAGAATAAATAGAGGATAAAACGTATACATCTTTTGGACAAGTGGAAAACCATAATTGCAGGAAGAACAATTTCGACAATTGGCACCAAATGTAACATCCGAAAAACATTGCAAGATCGAGTGATTTTTATCCAGGAAAGCGGTAGAATAGTTCTATTTAGGGACTTATTACACACTATGCTACGCTTCCGCATAAAACTGATTCATACCAACTTTACACGTATCTCCCTACACTCACCTTCTTCTTTTGTATTGTCCATCTTGGTAGTCTTAAATCTTGCATATGCGTGTTTGTAGAAAGGAGGATTATTTGTATGAATTTTAGAATTATATTATGACACGTTTTGTAATGTGATGTATATATTATAATAAAATAATTAAAAAATGTGGTTTAGTAAAATTAGATATATTATATTATATGCCTCTAAGTTAATCTCATTTGTATACCACATTCACCTTGACATTCTATCGCCATGAATGATTAGTGCTAATCATTGAATCTCAGTCATGCTTTTGCAAAAATAGAGAGTGGCAATAGGTACCCTAACTTGAATTATGCTACATTTTTTAAAACAAGCAATATAAATTTTGTTTTTAAACTTGACTATATTATTTATTTATTTAAAAGTATGATAAAATGAAATTAAATCTTCTATTAATATCTATATATTTATTATATATATCTTTCTAAGTATAATAATTAGTATCTAAAAGCATTCTATTATATATTTTATGTATATTAAAATTACTATTTTATATTTACAAATATTAAATTAATACTCACCGGTTCAACCAGTGACCCAGTCCCTCTGCCGGTTTCCTTACTGGGCCGAATTTAATAACTAAAAGTTGTATAAGAGTTGAGTACTTTTGTAGATTAATCGAGTTAACTTCTTTTTTTTTTTTCCGAAACAAACCATTATATCAAAATACTTATCAATAATTCTTTCCTAAATACCTTCACTATTAAAAAAAATCCATCACTATAAGGAAAGGTTATGAATGCGATCCGCAATTTTTAACGAAAGGATTGATAATTATATACGTAAGTATTTTTGCATTTCTAAGAATGAAATTTATAGTCAATTACGCTACTTAATATTTTCTTTTTCAAGAAAAAAAGGTGACAATGAGAAGATATCTATGTCGTTTCAAATTTTCATTGTTTTGTGATGAACTTAACGGTGTAGTTGTTTATTATACTATTATGTACAAATAGAATTGAGTAAAATGAGATTTAGATACATATATACATAAAATAAAAGGGTGAGATGGAGGGAGTATTTCATAATAATAATACTAGTATAGTATACAATGCATAAATACATTAGGCATAAAAAAAATTAGAGAATAAACACATTAGAGGCTTAGAGCTAGTCTTGTCAGTTTCGTCATGTCCCAAGTTCGAAAGGTCTACTATTCCACTACCCCTGTTCTCTTCTCATAATCTATTCCTCTGCTGCATAGATTTCATCAATTACCCAAAACCTCGCATTCAGATAGCTGCTTTACTGTGTGTGTGTGAGAGAGAGTGCAAAGGAAAGGGACAATGGTAGTCTCATACCTGTCTTCCTCATCCAAGTTCGCTAATTTCCAGTTCCATCCTTCCCCTCCACTCCACCATTTCCGTAAGCCCCCTTCCTTCCCCACTTCACATTTTTCTGTGTGTTGTATATACAGTGAATATATGTTCAACTCTTTCTATAATTTTTGTGTTTGATTGTCTTTGCGGCTTTGCTTCTGCTCTTTTTTTTTCTTTCCAGGTCAAAAACCAGCTGGGTTTTTCCTCTGCACCTCTGTTCGCCCTGTAATTCCTCGTCCATCAATTTTGCATCTTTTCTGTGTACACACATACACACACGCAAGCACACACTTATTGGTGTTGTAATCATTTTAATTGGAATCCATTGTTTTTGCCCATGTTTAGATAGCTATATATGTATTCTATTCTGTGGGGGAGATAGCTAATGAGGAAGGGGTTAAAGGCTGATTATTATGCTTACTACTAATTATTTGAGAGGAAACGAAAAATGTTAATTTGTGGAAGTGAATACACACACACACACACATATGTATACATGTGTATATATATACATTGGTTAGAGATGAAAATATGAGTTGTTAGACATTGATTGTTACAAATTTAGTTGGCGTTGGCTTTTTGAATGCTAATATGACATGACGCTTGCTCCCTTAGGCGGCTTGGTGGTTGATTTCTCAAATTGAATTTGGAGATAGAAGTTTCCCAATTGAAGTAGAAGTTATGTTTTGCTAGTCATGTAGCATTTGATTTCTGTTTTCTTGGTAAGAATTAGAGATTAATATTTAATGTTGTGCTTCAAATTTAGCCAATAAGGTTTGATTCTACCAGTTTTGTGGTTTTTAGAATTTAGTAGAGCTCTCAAGACCGGATTTTCAGCATATTGTCGGGTAACGATGATGGAAGCGTAATAGTTGCAATTTTGTCAGGCGTGTTGTCCACATTGAACTTGAGGGAGCGTTGTTGTGACATGCATTTGACTGCATTATGACCTCAGAAGTCTAGGTAACAAGATTCCATTCAAAATTAACAATTCTAATAATGAAGATTAATACTGTCAGAGGCCAAAAAAGTAACTTTTCTGTCATTTGTCCTAACGTGGAAATAGTTTATGGAATACCTTTTACATTTTGAAATATTTGAATCTGGTATTTGCATAAGTTTTGGATTGATTAGTAGCACTTTAGCCCTGCAAACCAAGTTCACTTGAATTTGTTTGTGATCCTTCCTCATTCTTTTATCTCTGAGTGCTCTTCTATTGGAGAGAATGTGGAAGAAATATAGAAGAACACCTTTATTTTCTCTTTTGTAAAATCTGATTCAGCTTGTTTGATGACCAAACCCTTGTCCTATACATGTGATAGTTATAAATTTGAATGCCTACACGGAGAAGATTAAAATTGTTTGTAAATGTAGAATCAAAGTAACATGTTCCATGGCCTTTTGTTTTTCCTATTGGAGAGCATGTGGACTATGTCAAACATATGATATGATGTGAACTAAGGGTCCTCGTGCCTTGGCCAACATTAGAATTATTTTGTCTGTGGAGCCAGCCAAAGGCTTTGTGCACTGCTGCTATGGTGGCTGTGCTGTCACTTTAATTTACTATATCCGGTCACATTTACTCCCAGCTGGAACCAGAAAGCACTTACTCTTTAAATGGCACCTTATAAATGACATATTGATAAGGCACACGGGATTTTTAATACTAATCCATCTTTTAGAGCAAGCCTTTTGTTCGACTGACTTGGATGTCTGCCAATTTCAAAATTAAAGAGGATCTCTGCTTTGGGCTTTGTGTTTTGTGTGTGTGTGTGTGTGTGTGTGAGAGAGAGAGAGAGAGAGAGAGAGAGAGAGGATCTCTGCTTTAAATCCTGTTTGATTCTTTATGCAATTTATTGGCAAATGCAATCTCTATATTTCATTCAAAAGGTAAATGTATAACTTCTCATTTCTATGACTACTACAAGGTGCTAATGCTATTTAGAAACCCAATTTCCTGCCACGCAAAGATACTGCTGTCAATGAGATTTTTGACTGTCTTAACTGCATTCATCTACAGAAGTCAAATGCTCATGATAGATTCCGCTTTGGTCTTTTTCCTCTCAAACATTCTACTTGGAGAATTTCAAACATATGTAAGTTCATTCTGGACATACATAATTGTCAAACACTCCTTAACTATTACTTTCACGTTCTGTAATGCATCTTCTTGATTGATGTATGTCGTGACTGTGTTTCTGTTCCCTAAATTAACAGCCTTGTCGTGTTACTTATTGATTATTTATGATGTCAGTTTCAATAATGTTGATTTTCTTTTGTTAATTTGTGTGAGCTGCCAAGGCTTTTTCTACTCTTTCTTTTCTTGTCAGTGGATTTTGCTGTCAAGTTCTTGAAATTTGCAGTGACACCTTTATCTTCCTATTTGAAAATATTTTGTCTGAATAGTACAGTATTCTTTGCTTTTACAGCTGATTTAATTATTATTATATGAATTGTATAACAAATACACTGCAATAAGTTGAAAAGCAGCTTGCAATAAGGTTTCCATTTTAATTTTTACCATATAAATTCATGATAGTCCCCTGTTGGAATACAACATGATAGTTTCATTCAATTTGCTATTCAGCTGCATCTTTGAATTAAATTACCTAAGAATCATTAATTGAGTTACTTTGTGTTATTTGTCAGACTAAAGTCTGAGTTTAGATTTTGCATCCGAATAAGATAAATTTCATGAAGTTGTCATATTTGATCTTTTTGCTTGTGTCTAGCTGGAAACATCTTGCAAACTCTTGTTTATGATAAATCATAAATTCCATAAGAGCTATAAAGTTGATTTTGATCCAACCTCTTGGAAAATTTGACTGGGAGATGGATGGTGATAGCAAACCTAGTCAAACTTTTAAAACTTTATTGTTTAATTGGGGAATGTTTGAAATTGGATGGTGAATTGGGAAATAGGAAATATATTAGATTGCAACGTCATTTTTGCCCAAAATGATGTCTTCACTCTGAAAGTCTCGGTCATGTATTGAACCAATGATTGTACTGAGTTTCCCATGCATATCTGGATGAAATCTTGAACTATTATAAGGGTTTCTTCTGAAAGTTATATTCTTTGTGAGGCATTAGTCATGGAGCAGTGAAAGTGAGTACTAAGGTTTTTGTGAAGAGTACTTGCTGTTTCTATAGAGTAATACTGGCTCAAAATATTAAAAAATCATGAGTACGAAACATTTTGCTTGTAACTAGATATAAAATTTGATTTCTGTATCACATATCACCTGGGGCTTTCCCTAAAAATTTAATTATCTATAGAAATATGGCTCGTTGGAGAGTAAAGAAATTGCTGAAAGTATGAATGTAGAGATATTAAGCATGTAGTAAGTTCGTCATTACAGTAGTATTCTTATAATTTTGAGTGTCCTGTCTGCTTCTGTCTCTCTGCCTGTGCTTTGACTTTTAGAGATCGTATCCACTGCCTTACATATCATTTTCAAGGTATATATATTTATGTTTGTGCATATGTGTAGATGTGATATCATTCTTTTTTGTTCATAACAAAGTCCGGTTATCGTACTTTCCATCCTTTCTTTACCATCTCTTCGGCATTCTTTCTTTGCAATAAAACTGAACTTTGGGCATTGAAGATCTAATAATTTGTCTATTTTCATACTAAATTTTTACAGATGATTTTACAAGTAAAAGAAGGTGTGCTCATGCATCTCGGTTATCTTTTTGCCCTGTCGAGAAGTTTTGTGGAGTATATGATGAATGTGTTTCAGATAGGTGTAAATTGTCAAGATGCATCATTAGATCTGATATTTCTGCCAGTGGTTCTGCTACTGCTTCCTATCCACTATCAGGTATATTTTCAACGTCTTCTGTTATATATATTTTTTTTTTCAACTTCAACCTTTTTTTCTTCATTCTTTTGTTTTTGGTTGCAGAATCTCAAGCAATCTCAAAATTCAGAGGAATTTGCTTTTATGCTGTAACTTCTTTTGTTGCCATTTTTTTGTTTGTGCTGATGGTGGTTGCACATCCTTTTGTGCTCTTATTTGATAAGTATCGTCGTAAAGCACAGCACCTCATTGCTAAAGTCTGGGCACTCTTGACTATTTCTCCGTTTTTGAAGATGGAATTCGAGGGTTTGCATAATCTTCCTGCCAAGGATGCTCCTGCTGTATATGTGTCCAATCATCAGAGTTTTTTAGACATATATACTCTGCTTACTCTTGGGAAAAGCTTCAAATTTATAAGCAAAACTTCTATTTTTCTCTTTCCCATTATTGGATGGGCAATGTATTTCCTGGGCACTATTCCTTTGAAGCGCTTGGACAGCAGAAGTCAACTGGTCTGTTTTTCCTTCTGCTTATAACTAATGTTCTTGGAGTTAGCTCTGCTATTTTTGATAGAACTGTTGTTTGTTTACTCCTGGTTTTGAAGTTATATTGTCTTTCCATTTTTGTTTTCCATTAATTTGATTTAAAACTTGCAATTTTGGCACACTGATTAATTAGTTTGTGACATCAGGATTGTCTTAAGAGATGCATGGATCTTGTTAAGAAAGGAGCATCTGTTTTCTTCTTTCCTGAGGGAACTCGGAGTAAGGACGGGAAATTAGGCACTTTTAAGGTGAGCTGCATTTTAGAAATTTCTGCTGCTTCTATAGAAAAGCACAATACTATAAGCATCCCTTTTAGAGATTCTGGTCATGTTGATTGTGGAATGATATATTTGCATTTAGATAGATGAGGTACTTTGCTTCTTTAATTAGTAATAGTGAGTATGACGGAATTAGAGCTTTCACCTTTTGAATGTTAGACACTTGGAATCAATCTTATATATATCTTTTTCTCCATTTTTTTATTACCCAAGTTTGCTAATTAGTCTCAGGTATGCAAACATTCCGAGCTATAATGCCATTCTCATTCTGGTGTTTTATAGAAAGGTGCATTCAGTGTTGCTGTGAAAACTGGAGTGCCCGTGATTCCAGTTACTCTTATTGGAACAGGCAAGATAATGCCTGCAGGAATGGAGGGTCGACTAAACCCAGGAGGAATTAAAGTTGTCATTCACCCACCCATCGAAGGAAAGGATCCTGATTTCTTGTGCAGTGAGGCCAGAAAGAAGATTGCAGATGTGCTAATTCGTGAAGGTTATGAAACTTAATGCAACAGGAATTTTTCTGTACTGTCTTAGTGTGAAATCTTTCTTGTGGAGCAACGGAGTGCTAGCTCAAAGGTATGAAGATATGAACTTTATCATCCTCTGATCTCTCTTGCTTTGATGGTTTATATTGATTTAACTGAAAACAAGTTACAAGCATTTTCAACCATGTTTAGTTCCTCTTTGGAGAATTGCTTCATTTAGCATATGCAAGTCTTTTTCTCTCCCTTGACTCCCCCTTCATGTCAGGGCCGGAAAGAAGATGGGCATAGATTATCTCTAATGGTATAATAAATAAACGGAAGGGTTGCTGTCACAAATTGTAAGACAGTAACAACTCTATATATGAATGTCAGTTTTAAAGAGATGTGCACCGACATTAGATATTTAATCTGATAGACATGTGGTGCTCTCATTTCAGATTCAGTGGTGAGCTTATCTGTTAGAATAATATTCTCTCTGTCTCTACCATCCCTCCCCTTCTGCCCTAGTAAAGATCCAAAAATATTTATCCGCACATGGTCCACTTGTTCCTTTTTTCCCTTGATTTTGCTATCTGGATTCTGAAGTTTTGAAGTTCCATTCCATGTACAGACATCATATATTTGCTCATGATTAGTGATTTATTTGTGTTGGTCTTTTCTTCATGTGCTTTCTGGGGGTTGGGTGTTGATCTTCAACTTTAGCCTAGAAATTCTTGATCCTTTCTGCTTGTGTTATTTTGCGATATGCTAATATTCTCCAGCTTCTTGAACCATTTTAGATCTAGTTTATTTCTCTCTTGTGCAAGTGTGGAGATTGCTGTGCCGAGTATTGTCTAGGAATTCGTTAGTGGTTGCCTCCCTTTCATCAAACCTGTTTCTTTCTGCTTGGTTTATTTACTCCAGAAAAGCTGAAGGAGAAGTGCAAATAACCTGTAACGTGTCGCTTAGTACTTTTCTGTTACTAGATTTCTTCTTGACTTGAATTTATTTGGGAGGGTCACTATGTTCATTAAAGTCTCTTTATTTTATAGAACTGCCTCAAACCACACAAGTGTGGAAGAATGTTACTTTGAGGTCTTGGCATCAATCTGATGTTAAATCAACTCAATGATGGATATTCCTTTGCAAGTTTAATGAAAATGTACTGCCAAGAAGAAAAGAACATTGTTTAAGAAGTCTGTCTATACTAGCCTAATTACTTATGTCATCTTGTGTTCCCACTTTAATTCCCCTTGTGCAGGTTTTTTTCGAATCTTAACTATTTGACCAAACTTTGAGGAGAATTTGAATCTAAACTTACTTCCAGTTGGCTGGTGAAGTTTTTATTTCCACCATATACTAACCGCAGTAGTGATGCTTCCGAGATAGAGCTTGTAGATTTCCATCTTGAGTTACATTTTTGGTAAATTCCGTGATACCCTGCTTTTCCCATGGCTGAATGGCTAGTATCCTTTTAACATGTAATCATCATGATTTTCAATGATTGCATGCGACTGAAATTATATGTTGTTTGTAAATGTGAAGATATAGTAGTTTGCCGGTCGTGAAATCGGCACTTGAAATCTTAAACATAGAGAGACACTAACGTAGAAAACTCTAGTAGGGCAAATTATAGCTTTGGCTTTATTTGAGATTTTTCTACAAATTTAGCTACCAGCCATTTTAAGTTTCAAGTTTAAGATATGGCTGCCATTTGTAGACTTCTTTCAGTTTAATAGACATTTACCAATTTTGACATTTGACCCCTTATCTTATTGATGTCTTATGGTTTGAACTTACACTACCTAATGTTTGGACATTAGGCAAGTTTGTCCTAGAGAATCTCAACTGCTCCATGGTAGAAAAGACAATTGCTGATGACTTCTCATCTTTCAAGTGTTTTAAGAGTATTCAATGGAAACAAATGTACAGCTACCTTAAAGTTGTGTTGCAGGGACTTGTTATAATAGAATTTTCAGAAGATTACAGAGTCTAAATCCCTGAGGCCATCATTGAAGATGGCTGCAAAAGCATTCATTTAATCTTTGGCAAAACCAGCCCAACCTCCACTCCCCGCTCTGATTTCCTGCACTTTTCAAAGGACATTAGTCCTTAAAATGCAAATGGTCTCGTACCATTGCTGACCTTCTCCGCCCATAATCTGCATCATGAATATCATCAAACTTGGGTGATCCAAAATGTCCAATCGCCAAATATGTAAATATTGAGCTTAGTTCCCTTCCCACCCAGAGCTTGGAAAGTCAGCTTCTTTTACTTTTCACTTTTCAGACTCTTTCAAGGAGTTGGAGTAACAAACAATAAGACAGTAAGCGGTAAGCACGGGAATCACAGATTGCTAACTTTGATTATTGTCGTGTACGATCACATTAATCTTCAGTTACCATTGTTGAAACCTTCTTCACCCAGTTCCTTAGCTGATGGCACAAAGTTCCATTAACGTTAACCTCTTATCAAAACTTTGAGAAGTTACGGAATTCTGCACCAGAACCGAATAAAGACACTCTATTATTCATTCTGGATCTTTGGACGAATGATAGCTAGCCAGTAGCCACTAAGATTCTCTTAAAGGAGTCGGATTGGATGTCCTGGTACGTACAAGTTAAGCATTCAACTGTTCATGAAATTGATACTGCCCTCTACTAAAATGAATCATGGCTGGCGGCTACCATAGTCCAATTTCTAATTCAGGATATGCTTTGATATCTTTTCATACCAGGAAAAGCAAAGGAGATAAGAAAAAAGGAGACAAAAAATTAGATGTAAATTGCCTAACATTACTCTATCAGGATGACATTGGAGGCCTGCAACTTTTCCAAGATGTGCAATGGATCCCAGCCGGTAGAAGACAAAATTGTAGTGAGCGTAGGCGATGTCATTCGAGTATGTTATACTATCCCATGGGCTTGGCCCCTGTCGGGGTTTCTATCCCACATCGGCTTTGGGGGGTTGGGGTTTGGGTAGTTAAGTCCCTGGGAGCAATCCAAGAGTTGCCGGCTTTTGGGTTGACTTCTGGGATTAGGTTTAATTGTTCAAATGTCGTTTCTCGAAAGAAGGAGTATGTTATACTAATAAAAATAATAAAGTCATTAGTTTTTCGATAAATGACCCCTTATGCTCATGTGATTTAATCTTTTTTCACGTAATTTTTTCATAATTTCAAAAGTTACACTACATAATTTGTTCATAGTTTGATTTAACGTATCAAAACAGTAGAAATAGTCATCTCTAATGAAACTACCTAAAATATCAAAATTACTTCTACTTAAAAACTTTAAAAACCAGAGTTTGATCTTTAGCCGTGTTTTTCCACCCAATTTTTTTTATAAGTTTTAAAATGTATACATAATCACCTGTAGTTAACAAATAATTTCCATCTTTGATACTGAGTACTTTCGACATTTTCACAATTTAATACAAACCGTTAGCGAAGTATGTATAATTTTTGAAACTATGAAAAAGTGAGGCCAAAAAAAAAAGCTAACTCGCAAGAGGTTAAAGTGTAATTTACCCTTAATTTTTTCTACTCTGACACTGTAAAACATGAATGCGTCTAAATGTCTCCATACTAAAATACTAATTAATCATTATCAAGTTTTCTCATTCCTTTTTAACACTTTATAATGTTCTTACCATCATTGATGTGGAGAAGGTATTGAGCAATGACAAGTTTAAGAGTGCAACTCACAAGGTGTTGAGAACAAAGTGCAAAGGCCGTTACTCTTCAGCATCTTCCCTTAATCTGACACAGGGGATAAATGGGTTGAGCCATTGCCAAAGTTCACTGGAGAGATTGGAGCATCACCCAAATACAGAGGATTTGTGTAAAATGATTATATTCAAATTGGGATTCTTTGCTTACTTTCTCTGTATTGAAATTAGTTTCCAAATAATGTAATAAATTCGTGATTTTGCTGTAATTTTTCTTGCAAAATGTTCCTTCTTTCGTGCGGAAACTAGTTGCTTCACATTACTTAAGAGTAGTAGTCAAAGTATTAACTAATTGTACAAGTTCAGGAATCAGCATAAGTTACTTCATATTTGATTGATCTTCTAACTGACTAATTTCTCAATTGTTTCAAAAGCAACAGTTAGTGTACCCTAAACTACGACTAGTTTTCGGGTGCCACGCCAATGCCCAGGTTTAAGCTTACCATTTATAATTTTAGGGTTCTACTCATAATCCAATATGCATGTAATGGTTTTCAAATGGAAATTCATATGCATATTTGTCTATAATTATGATATATCTGCCATTGAATCTAGAGTAGATATACTTACAGGAGAGATAATTAATTGTATTAGGTTTGTTATGCCTAAATGGATATTAATTTGTTTTTGTTTTTGTTTTTGTTTTTGTTTTTGTTTTTGCTGCTATAAAAGTGCGGGCTTTGTGGTTTGTTATGCCTAAATATGTGTTATATGTTTTTGCTGATAATTTGGTAAGGATTATTTTGTTTTATTTTTTATTGTTCCGTTCATATGTTATAATTTTTTTTATGAGTTATCCTATTTTTTTGGGCTCATATAATATCCATTTTATATGGATAGGAATTCCATAAACTATTAGAATCAGAGTTAGTAACTATTACTTCTTATCTATTCATAATCGATATGAATCTAGAAGAGAATAAAATAGAATTTCAAGTAAATTATTGAATATTATAGAGCACAACGATCAATGTAGCGATATAGAATTTCAATTTTTTTATCACTCGATTAAATTCTAATTATCATCTACTAGTATTAGATAGTAAATAGTTTTAGTATAGTTAAATTAGTTAAGTTTTTCATTTTTGAATTCAAATGACATTTGGAATTCTTTTTTTTTTATACTTCTATATATATTTATATTATTTGATTCTATATCATATATTTCTAATTCTAATTAGGAATGATTAGTTCCTTAAATTGGCCAATATTACACCAATAACCGGTCCAATGTGGCACCATGCAATCCCCGACAAATTTGACAACTCAGCAGCCATTAACCTAACAAAATGTCCCTTGAATTGGCCAATATTA
Source organism: Coffea eugenioides (assembly GCF_003713205.1). Lineage (NCBI taxonomy): Eukaryota > Viridiplantae > Streptophyta > Magnoliopsida > Gentianales > Rubiaceae > Coffea > Coffea eugenioides. Next base: position 15,000,282 of record NC_040040.1, read on the forward strand.
CACCAATAACCGATCCACAATCAATTGCAATTGAAACAGTACCCACGCTTGGTACTTTTATATCTTGTAGATTTGGTTGAGGTAAATGTCATTGGACAATAAATCCTAATATACATTGAAGTTTTTCTTTCTTTATACAATATAAATTCAATGAAGTTCCAAAATTAGACCAAAGAAAAAAAGAGGGTGTGAATATTTTCTGGACAATGATGCTGGTAATTAGGAGGAATGACTTCACCCCTAGAAAAAATTGTATGCAGGAGATCAAGAAAGGAAATGAAAGGAACGGACCGTCACTCTTTTGCACTTTTCTACGGCCTCAAGTGAATGGAACAGACCGTCACTCGTTTTCAATTTTCTTCTGTCACAATTTCAAATTTGCAAATCATGGGGTGAAAAGAATGAAAGGAAAAGACCGCGCCACTCGTTTGGATTTCTCTACAGCCTCAAGCCTGCCGGACGACCACTGCCACAATTCTGAATGGAAAAATCATTCTAAAAGTCCCTTATATTTTATAAAATAATTTTTTATATCCCGATTTTTTAAAGTGTAATTTTACGTTTCTTATAAATTTACTTTGATCAAATTTGATTTCTACCTAAGGTTTCAACTAATTTTTTGTCGAAATCCACCACATGTCTTGCATGTTATCATTTTTTAAGGACAAAATTATCAAGTCAAATTTTACATAATCCGGTCCATAGTGTCTCACATTTTACAAAATGAATTATTTCGTTCCCAACATTTCATAAAATGAATTTTTTCATCTCTCACATTTTACAAAACAAACGTTTTCATCTCTCATTGACCATGTGTATAAATAGTTTTTTTAACCTATGTATATATCTATTTAATTTCATTTAAATAATACGAATAGTATGTAATATATCTCAATTTAATTTTACCTAAACAGATTAATTGTAGTTGTATACATGCTATTCAATAGATATATACATAGGTTTAAAACTAACAATTTTATTTTAAATCCATGTATATATCTCTATTTGATTTCACCATGTAAACCTATTCAATATTTGTAGCATTTTCTTTTTTGATAAAAATTCATTTATTGAGTTGTATATTAGAACCATCTAATGAATAGGTCCTAACTCGAAATCTATAGTCATATTAATAAATTACAATTTAAATCTGAAAATTCTACTCGTCATCTTTAAGACCAACAGTTAAATTACTTACTTTGTGATTATCTTAAAATTTGAAAGTATCAATCATTTACTTCTTTTTGTCATATTTTTCCTTTGTTTATTTTTTCTATTCAAATTTTAATTCGATATAAACAATCGATAATATTTAGAATTAAATGTTTTCCTTATTTTCAAATTTCGAGTAAAATGAAATAAGTATGAATAAAAAACTAATAATTTAACCCGTGTATATATTTATTTGATTCCACTTGAACAGTACATTCAAGCTAAATCAAATAGAAATCTATTGCATACTATTCTTATTGTTCAAGTGAAATCAAATATATATATATGGGTTTTAAAAAAAAAAAGCTATTTGTACACATAATTAATGAAAGATGAAAAATTTTATTTTGTAAAATATGAGGGATGAAAAAATTCATTTTGCAAAATGCAAGAAACGAAAAAATTCATTTTGTAAAATTTGAGAGACTATAGATGGGACTCTATAAAATTTGATTTGATAATTTTTCCATTAAAAATAATCACGTGCAAGACACATGATGAATTCAGGTAAAAACTAGTCTGAAACCTAGGTAGGGATCAAATTTGATCAATATAAAATTGTAAGGAACGTAAAATTACACTTTTAAAAGTGAGAGACAAAAAAAATATATTTTGTAAAAGACATTTTTACTTGCTAAGTAAAAATATTTCTAAATCACTTTGGTCATTTCAAGAAAACAACCACCTAAAAAATAATCTCCTGCATCATGCTATATCCCATAAAAATATAAATTCAAAAAATAAAAAAGATATTTGAAATGAAATGCACTTGCATTAATTTAATTTCATATGCTTAAAAAAAATCTTTTATGAATTTATATATTTTTTCAATATCTTCTCAACCCTTACTTAAACCATTAAAACTTGACTCAAAATAAGTAAATAAATTACACCTCACTTATCACAATCACAAAAAACAAAAGATAAACAAAATTCAATTTATTATAATTTACAAATAAAATATTACATAGTTATCCAAAAAATGAGTAAGAGAGAATGATGGAGAAAACGGAAAAAGAAGAAAGTGACTTTTATTTGACTGGTGCCGAACCTGTGCAATAATAATAAAAAAATCTAACTATCACCAAAAGTAGCCAATAATCAATTCCAGCAACTGGAGCAGGTACTCTAGATGTGCAATGAGTTACTTGATTTACCCTGATTTCGAAGAGTGTGCTTAATCCGATATACCAGAATTGACTAATTGATGAAATTACTAACTAGTAGACAGTAGCAAGCAGAGTCGTCTCCTCAGGGATTGGGGGAAAGTTCGTTTCTTTTTAAACCAAGACAAACGGGAGGTTAGAGAATTAGATGCTAAAGAATCGATAACTAAATAAATTAACTGTGAAAAATAATTAATTGAGAGAAATAATTAGAAAAATTCTAGTGAAGGATATACTTTAGAAATGGTTCATGCAACTGATCATCGATTCAAATATAATTCCAACATTCATTAATAGATTGGTTATAGCTATCATACACTCGATAAACAACCAGGTTTTCCTTACTTTTTCGATAGTCAAGGTACGACCGTTAATTATTTCTCTAACCAAAAAATAACCGTAGGTACGACCGTAGGATTTAATTTCTAAATTACATTAAGAATTAGAAAAATTCAACCCTAACTAACAAACACGCTATGAGGGTTTGTTTAAATTAGATCGTATATTTTTCTGACATAAACCCAATTATGTCAGTTGCTACTGGGACGGAAGTAATCGAACAATTACGGATTCAACTACTCTCAAATAAACTACGTAAATAATTAAATATTTCACAACTATTCAATCATACACAATAGTTATAACAATTAAAGACAGGAAACATACAAATACCAATAAATGAAGGAAACAGTTAAAATAATTTAGATCTCACAGTTATTGCTGAACCAAATCTTCAGTTGTCCCCTTGACTAAAATAAGAAGTTAGTTCTCCATCAATGGAGAGCAAGCCATGTAAAACAATTGAAAATAGCCGTCCATTCTTGTCTCCCAAAATCGGTCAACAGAGAAAGAAAGAACAAGAACATCGTTTCTTTATTTGTTTCTAGCAAAAGCATAAAAGAGAATCTGATGTCTCTCCAATTCGGTCAAAGAGAGAAAAAAGAAAAATGGAACACGTCAACAATTGTGGTCTTTTCATTGCTTTTCTCCCAGTTTTGCCCAGGAATGAAGAAACGTCAAGAGCCAAAGAAAAAGTACAATGCCCTTACGTCTCTTGCCACACAAAAGATGGAAACAAATTGTCTGACGATTTCTTTCCTACTTTGACTCCTAATTGATTGGTATTCTAATACCAATCAACTTCTTAGAATAAAGCCGTATTACACCTTAACTTCCTCAACTTTCTTTTTTCTTGGGAGTGATTCACTAGCTTCCTAATTTGTAGCCTACTATTTGATGCATTTTTGGAAGCCTCTCACATGCAATAAATTTCGAGAATTCGGACTTAAAGGCTGGAATTAAGCGTGCCCATGCCTAACTGTTAGAAAGTCTTTTGAAATTGATTTTCAGCACCTTTTCTTTACAAATTTCTGCAATTAACACCAAGCACAAAATCTAAATAGAATTTACCAAATAGTGTAATATTTAGTCCAAACAACTATGTAATATTAGTGAAATAATCCACTAAAACGCACCCTATCAATCTCTCCCACACCTAAATTATGCTTGTCCTCAAGCATAAGTAACTCAGAAGTACAATTAAGATATCAAACAATTCATAGTAGGTTATACCAATAAAAGTATTCTAAACTACCCAACAACTTCATCAATTTCAGAATATGCCAAACTAATAATTTTCACACTTAATATGCACTCACTCACTCCAAAATGTATGGAATATAGGATAGCTCTCAAATCGACACAATGAAATGACATTACCACAAGTTTGCTTATATATCATATCTCCACCACTTAACTATAAATTAACGCACAAATCAAAGAAACTTCATAAGGTTGTAATGAGACTTGGGTGAAGCGGTAAGATAAAAAGGATTTCAAGGGTATAAAAATGTCAAAGAATATACCCAAAAATTCATTGCACAGGTTCTTACAAATTTGTACCTCCAAGGCATATCAACAACCCAACAAATGAAAGTAATAGTCAGCACTTGTCACAATTGTTTTTCTGTTCTTTTCTTTTTTTTCTTTTTTTTTTTAATACTGGCACCATAGAAATCAACTTCACTTGTCATACTTACATTTCTGATTCACTCTCTTTGAAATAATATCCCAAACTCCCATGCAATGAAATCAAAGCATTTCTTTAACACAAGATACAAAGAGAAAGTCAAAAAATGAGATTTTTTGACTAATAATTAGGGTATCAAACCAAGAAAAAAGGTTAAATGCTCAACTTAGTTCACTGAAGGTAAATAAAATAAAGATTGATTTTTTTTAGCAAGTAAAAAATGCTTCAATCCTAATTGCCCTCATCATTTTAATGCATCTAATTCAACAAAATTGTGATCTCGACATGCATAACAAAACAAGTCCTATAATGACCAAACCATGTGTACAACCACTCGACAAACGAAAAAGCGAAAAAAAATAGAGCAAAAATAGAGTATAATGCTCACAATCAGGTATAACAATCTCACAAGTGGTCAGGAATTAATGCCAAATCCAGCATATTCATCAATTAATTCCATCATCAAGGAAAATAGAAAATCCCATGGCATGAACTCATTAATCATACTCACATCTCAATTGCATTCATCATTGTTTAAAACAACGAACTACTAAGGAAAAGAAAATGCACAACAAACACCTAAAAATATAGCTAATCCTCCCCTACACCTAAATCTTACAGTATCCTTAATGTAAGCAATAAAGAATTAGAAAAGAAGTAAAGAAAACAATGACACTTTCTTGAATACGGAGAATGGTAGAAATGGATGGTCGGTTCTTCCTTATATCCTTTGTTTTAGCCATTGACACCAGTAAAACAGGAAAAAAGCAAAGCACAAACACCAAAAATAAGTCAACCAGTCAGGCCGATTAAATAAGAGATCCCCAATCACTATTCCTAATACCGACAACTAAAGAAATAGACAATCAAACAAACACAATGATTAACGACAACTACCTAAACACAGCAAACACACAAAAACAAATTAAACAGAACAACACAGCAAAACACCCCAAACACAAACGATTTTTATATAAAACTAAACAAACAGGCAGGAGTAGCAAAATACTAATTCATAGCATCCCAAAGAGGCACCAATTATCTGTCATCAGTTAAAAATTAAATGTCTGTCCTCAGCTAAGAATTAAGAGAAATAATTAAGGAAAGAAATAACCGGAGTTTGAGAGCAGGCAGGGATGCGGTGGTGATGGCAGTGGAAGTGGCGACGCGCGCGGGTGACACGGGAGTGGGCTGGACAAACGTGTGCTGGGCACGCGCTGCTACCACATAAGTGCGCGCGGGGTTGCACTGGGCTGGCTAGGCGCAGGCACGTAGAGCTGGGCTTGTTGAGAGAAGAAGAAAAAAAAAGAAAAAGAGAAGTAGGGCAATGGTGGATTTTTTTTTTTCCGAAACACCTGTGTTAGGCATGGGCAGGCCTAACTGCTTACGAGTCTTCTGACTAACCGCCCGAAATTAAGATTCTTAAGCGTGGGCACGCCTAACTACTAAAGAATCTTCTAATCAATCTTCAGAAATTGAGTTCCTTAAGTATGACCATCTGGCGTGAGTACGTCTAACTACTAGAGAGTCTTTTGACCGCCAAATTAAAACTTTCTTCCTTAGGCGTAACCACTTGGCGTGGGCATGTCTAACTGTCAGTTTCCTGTCACAAAAATAACAACTCACTGAATGTAACTAACACTTAACAAAAACTTCAGAAATATAAGGAAACTAAAACAAAGAGCCTTGGGTTACCTCCCAAGCAGCGCTTTTTTTTTAATATTTTTTGCTAGACTTTAAACATCACTCCATAATCGGGATGTAATTCAAATTTCTTTGCAATCGGTGGTATTCCTCCGGGGTTCAGATAGCCATTGAGTGCAACCATCTCCCTTAATTTTTTATTCATTTTCAACTCATAAATTGCTTTCATTCCATGATACTTGTTCGCAATCAAACTTAAAAAATTCTTGCACAGAGGGATTAGTAGTATGAATAGTAAATACAGAATGAGAGTTAACAGGATATTTCATTGTATCAAAAATATTAAAATGGACTATTTCACCATCAAATTTCATTGTGAGAGTACCCTTACTAACATCAATTTTAATTTGGGTAGTACTCAAGAATGGTCTTCCTAATATAATGGGTGATAGATTTGGAGTACTTCTATCATCCATGTAAAGTACATAAAAATCAACAAAAAAAATTAATTCATCTACTTGCACTAAAACATCCTTAACTACCCCATCCGGATAAGCAAATGTACGACCAGTCAATTGAATTATTATCTCTGTTTCTTTCAAAGATCCTAAATTTAGGGAATCATAAATTGATTTAGACATCACATTAATAGAAACCCCTAAATCTAGTGTGATATTTTTAATTTTAGAATGTACAATCTTAAAAGGGATAGTAAATATATCCCCACATTTCGGCGGTAGCTTCCTTTGCAGTACGACCGATACGTTCTCCCTTACCACAACTCGTTCATCACTCCTCAGCTTCCTTTTGTTAATGCACAAGTCCTTCAAGAGCTTTGCTTACTTTGGCACCTATTTGATCGCGTTCAATAGGGGGATGTTTACTTGCACCTTGCGGAACACGTCCAATATTTTTTTTTCTTCTCTGCCTTCTTTGTCTTTTCTAACCTACAAAGAAAAGGAGGTAAATTAGATTTAATAGGAGTTGAAGGATTAAATGTTACCTTAGGGCCTTCGCGAATATGACATTCTTCTTCAATCTCCTATTGTATCTCCTCCTCGCTTTTACTTTTTGAATTTGTTAATTTAGACCCCTCCACTTCCTTGTCACTTCTCAGTATCATGGCACTTACATTCTTAAAATTCGTTTCGGGATGCGATGGCAATTTCCTAAAAATGTGAGATTCCAGGCGATTAATTGCTGTTGCCATGTGACTTATTTGAGTCTCCAAATATTTCATGCCCGCTCTAGTTTCCTTTTGAAATTGAGCAGTACTTATGGCCAGGTTCTTGACAATGTCTTCCAAAGAGTCTCCTGAATCTGTAGACGAAGGTTGAGGTTTTGCTTACCATGGTTGCTGAAATTCTGGAGGACGATTCGCAAATGAATTCTGCAGCCAGCTCCCTTAATGTTTGGTTGTTGACCATACTCACTTCGTCTTCTTCGGAATCGTATACAGTAGATGGCTGTCCCTCTTTGCGTCTCTTGTCTTCGCCTACGCGCTGCCTTCTCAATCTCAGGGTCGTATATCAATTCACTTGTGCGACAAGAACAACACATAAACTAGAAAAAATGTCAAAAATAAAATAAATTCAAAAAGAAACAAATAATTCAAACACCAATCCCTGACAACGGCGCCAAAAATTGACAGGTGCCGAGCCTATACAATAATAATAAAAAAATCTAACTACCACCAAAAGCAGCTAATAATCAATTCCAGGTATTGGAGTAGGGATTCTAGATGTGCAATGGGTTACTTGATTCACCCTGATTCCGAAGAGTGTGCTTAATCCGATATACCAAAATTGACTAATTGATGAAATTACTAACTAGTAGACAGTGGCAAGTAGGGTCGTCTTCTCAGAGATTGAAAAAAAGTTCGTTTCTTTTTAAATCAAGACAAACGGGGGGTTTGAGAATTAGATACTAAAGAATAGCTAACTAAATAAATTAACTGCGAAAAATAATTAATTGAGAGAAATAATTGGAGAAACTCTAGCTAAGGATACACTTCAGAAATAGTTCATGCAACTGATCATCGATTCAAATATATAGTTGTCATACACGTGATAAACAACCAACTTTTCCTTACTTTTTCGATAGTCAAGGTACGACCGTTAATTATTTTTCTAACCAAGAAATAACCCTAAGTACGACCGTAAAATTTAATTTCTAGATTGCATTAAGAATTAGAAGAACTCAACCCTAACTAACAAACACGCTACGAGAGTTTGTTTAAATTAGATCGTATGTTTTCCTAACATAAATTCAATTATGCCAGTTGCTATCGGGACGGAAGTAATCGAACAATTATTGATTCAATTACCCCCAATTAGCAAATAAATTACGTGAATAATTAAATATTGCGCAACTATTCAATCATACACAATAGTTATAACAATTAAAGGCAAAAAACATACAAATACCAATAAATGAAGGAAACAGTTAAAATAATTTAGATCTCACAGTTATTGCTGAACTAAATTTTCAGTTGTCCTCTTGACTAGAAATAAGAAGTTAGTTCTCCATCAATGGAGAGCAAGCCATGCCAAACAATTGAGAAGAGCCGTCTATTCTTGTCTCCCAAAATCGGTCAACAGAGAAAGAAAGAACAAGAAAAATCGTTTCTTTATTTGTCTCTAGCAAAAGCATAAAAGAGAATCTGATGTCTCTCCAATTCGGTCAAAGAGAGAAAAAAGAAAAATGGAACACGTCAACAATTGTGGTCTTTTCATTGCTTTTCTCCCAGTTTTGCCCAGGAATAAAGAAAAGTCAAGAGCCAAAGAAAAAGTACAATGCCCTCACGTCTAGGGGTGTGCATTCGGTGCAAAATCGGTAATTCGATGCACTGAATTCGGTGAATTCGGTTATTCTACCTATAGAAATCTAAACCGTTTTCAATTCCGAATTAGCCATAACCGAATTCATACCGCAACCGATTTCAAATTCGAAAACGGTAATAATAATTTATTTAAAAAAAGTAATAATTTATCTATTAATTTAAATTAGAATAAACCTTAGACTATACAATGATTGGTGATAATTTATGAATTTATAATTTACAATGATTAATAATAAGTAATATTAGTTAGTAGTTACAATGAATTTATAATTTACAGTGATTAATAATAAATAATATTAGTTACAAACTTACAAATTACAATAATTAGTGATAAGTTATATTAGTTACAAACTTATAATTTATTTCAAATCAAAATAAAAACTTATTTACTTACACATGTTATTGTGAAAGTCAATACACTAATACATTGATTTGTAATTCACATGCATTTACTTACACTGCTTAGTTGTCTTGTCTATAGTTAAAACCTTAAGATTAGTAAATAGATAATATGAATTTTAACTTATTTGATAACTTATACCTAGAATCCTTAGTCTATGATTTAAGGAACACAATAATTAGTGATAATTTATGAATTCATAATTTACAATGATTAATAATAAGTAATATTAGTTACAAACTTACAAATTACAATGATTAGTGATAAGTTATATTAGTTACAAACTTATAATTTATTTCAAATCAAAATAAAACTTATTTACTTACATATGTTATTGTGAAAGTCAATACACTAATACATTGATTTGCAATTCATATGCATTCGCTTACACTGCTAACTGCTTAGTTGTCTTATCTATACTTAAACGCTAAAGCCTTAAGAATTAAGATTAGTGAATAGATAATATGAATTTTTATGTTAAATATGTAGAGTACACTAATACTTGCATGTTACAGATTACGCATTCAAATATTTAATAATTCAAACATGAATGATATATCAAATTACCAATATCTAAATTCTAATTATGAATTATGTTTATTGTTTAATATTTAGTATTATACATATATGTATTAATTATTATCTAATTCTAGTCATGTTACTCATGTATAAAATAATAAGTATTATAGTTATCTTATATTGTTATGTATTACTATATATTTATATTATTATAGTCATATAACAATTAACAAATACTAAAAGAATATATTGTACATTATTATATATTATTATTATTATTATTATAAGTACATGATATGATGATAATACCATATACTAATTATTATTAATAGCATTTACCTATATAATATAATAAAGTATTAGTAGTATATACTAATACTAAATAGCATTTATCTATATATTATATAATTTTATATATCAATTTGGTAATTCGAATGCGGTAATGCGGTACCCGATTTCAATTACCGAATTTGAATACGAAATCGGTTATTACCAAATTCATAATCTCATTACCTATTTCATACCATATTAGAATTCGATGAATTCGGCATGTACCGAATTTGTACCAAATTACCAAATACCTGATTTCAAATTACCGAATTAAATTTGAAATCGGTTATGAATTCGGTAAGAACCGAATTTGCTCACCCCTACTCACGTCTCTAGCCACACAAAAGATGGAAACAAATTGTCTGACGATTTCTTTCCTACTTTGACTCATAATTGATTGATATTCTAATACCAATCAACTTCTTAGAATAAAGCCGTATTACAACTCAACTTCCTCAACTTTCTTTTTTCTTAGGAGTGGCCCACTAGCTTTCTAATTTGTAGCCTACTACTTGATGCATTTTTTGAAGCCTCTCATGTGCAATAAATTCCGAGAATTCGAACTTGAAGGCTGGAATTAAACGTGCCCGTGCCTAACTGTTAAAAAGTCTTTTGCAATTGATTTTCAGCACCTTTTTTTCACCAATTTTTGCAATTAACACCAAGCACAAAATCTAAGTAGAATCTATCAAATAGTGCAATATTTAGTCCAAACAACTATGAAATATTAGTGAAATAACCCACTGAAATGCACCATATCATTGTTTTTCTTTATTTAAAAATTTTTAACTCTATTTATTGGATATGCTGTGAATTATGTGTCAAATGAGGGTTAATATAGTATTTTTATAATTATTAGAAGAGGTAGGTGATATTTCTAAAATTTTAGGAATGTCAAGTGATATTAAGAAAAATTTCAAGGCAGGTTTATGATATTATCCCTTATCTATAATATAATATATGATCACATGGAAATCCTACCTAGGGGCTAGGAGCATCCACCACGAAAATATGAACACTTTATCTGCAATACCCATGAAGCTTCTTGAGAATGGTAAAGCGGTTTATACCCATTGGATTGGTATTAGAATTGGACTCACACCCACCAAACCAGTATTCGGAATCAGACGCTGGCGCATGTGATGACAGCTAGTACTCAAGGACAGCCAGTCGAAGTTGACAATTAAGCACAAAATAAATGGAAAAGACAGATCAGGATCGTACTTAAATCTTGTAATAAGGAAGATTATGACTAAATCGTATACACAGTTAAAGTAGTACTAAACTCGGCCAAAACAAAACCTGTTGCTTGTGGAAAATTTGTCATAACCCATTTGATGATATATTATTATACTTATCCCATGATTGGCCATAAGGGTCCAATAGTGATCGGTTCAATGCAATTTTTCAACGAACCATTCGATCTCTTATGGTAAATTTGGACTATTAACTATTGTTCATGTGGTTAACCACAGACAAGTCAATTACTTCAGAACAGTAACCAAAATGGTGCAAGCATTTTTTTTTACCCCTCCCTTTCTACCCAACTTTTCCTCTTCTACCAACGTTAGAAGAAGAAGGGGAAAATGAAGCCGACGCGTGGATCACGGGAAAATAAAAAAAAAATGTTAATGCTTGAATCTTGTCAAGTACTTTTAAGACACCTGTTTCGAAGAACGCTTCATCTGACTAATAAACAAGAAACAAATATGGAAAATGAATAAACAGATATCAGTACATGTGATTTAACTACACTTTGCCAACCTTGGGCAGGCTGCTTCTCGTATAAAATCTGTTTAATTTCTCTTTCCGATGTGATCTGTTAATTTCTCAAATCATGCAACTTCGAAGATATCTAAAATATGCATTTGAAATAGGGGGGAAAAAAAGAAAGAAAACGCAAAAGTATGTATACAGATCGAAATGTATTTGGATATAGGCGGACGTTTATGGACAAAGCTTTGAGTACCAATAAACAGGAAATTCTAAAGACCTATTGCAGACGGCATAAACCACTGAGCTTGCCACCAAGGAGGGGGTCTTAATTCTCTCATTAGACTATAGGTAAGGGTTTAAATTTAAGGGTGGTGTCAAAGTACTCCTTTAGTCTAATGAAGTCTGTATATTTGCTAATTTCTAACACAAATTTTTTTAAACTCCTCCTCTCCTCTAATTTAAGATAAAATAGATTATACAATTATTATCATTTTCGAAAAAAAAAATTGCAAACGACATATTACAAAATCTGATTTTGAATAAATGCGTATGAAATATGAACAGAAATCTATTCCTATAACTAAAGGCATGCATGCTAAATTGAAAATTTGAAGATATGCTAAGACCAGCAATCGTGATAGTGTATGCACCGTCAATGTATATAAGATTTATTCTTTTTTTTTTATCAGTTGTCAATTATCTACTCTAAGTTACTCTGAGAGCGCCCCAACTGGCAATTATCCAATCGTGAATGGTCCAGCGGCAGCGCCTCTCACCAGTGACCCTTGAGGTCACAAGTTCGAGTCTCCGCTACGCTGGATTCCTCCGCACACTTAACGTGTTCGGGCCGGGTTGGGGCGCCGGGCCCGGGCCACAGGGGATTAGTCGGGCCCCGTAAGGATTGATCCGGACACCCCTGTGTCGACAAAAAAAAAAAAAAAAAATCACACAACTTGAAATGCTGCTGCAAAAAATGGGAGAATAATTTGTGTCTGCAGCGAGGACGAAATCAATAACTGATGCATCATCAAAATATCAATTTTATTTGAAAACGACATCTCTGCATAATTAATTTCCAAAAATTCTCTGCATATTGTTCTCCCCCATCAACATCACTTCGACAGCCTCCTCCTTTCAATTCTTTTGCATTTAGAGAAAAATGCAATTTTGGTACCTAAACTTTGACGCATGAGCGGTTTTAGTCCCCAAATTTTGGACGAAAACAAATTTGGTACCCGAACTTTCAAATTTTGAGCACATTAAGTACCCTTGACGATTTTTTCCCAAATTGTTACCGGAAAAAGCCATGTGACTGTCACGTGTCCGGCCAAAATGGAATAAAAAAAGGTCAAAATGCAGTTTTGGTACCTAAACTTTGACGCACGAGCGGTTTTAGTCCCCAAATTTTGGACGAAAACAAATTTGGTACCCGAACTTTCAAATTTTGAGCACATTAAGTACCCTTGACGATTTTTTCCCAAATTATTATCGAAAAAAGCCATATGACAGTCACGTGTCCGGCCACAATTGTATAAAAAAAGGCCCAAAAAATATCAAATGCCATTCTAATACTAAGTATTAAATTTAAGGACTAATAGCGTAATAAAGAAAAAATCCAAGGACTAAATAACATCACATGAGTCAACAAAACCCAAGAACCGATACAAATGAGCTCCAATTCTAGACAAATTTTGTGACTTGATTCTTAGATTAATGAACTGGAATTGGAGCTCATTTGTATCGGTTCTTGGGTTTTGTTGACTCATGTGATGTTATTTAGTCCTTGGATTTTTTCTTTATTACGCTATTAGTCCTTAAATTTAATACCTAGTATTATAATGGAATTTGACATTTTTTGGCATTTTTTTATACAATTGTGGCCAGACACGTGACTGTCATATGGCTTTTTTTGGTAACAATTTGGGAAAAAATAGTCAAGGGTACTTAATGTGCTCAAAATTTGAAAGTTCGGGTACCAAATTTGTTTTTGTCCAAAATTTGGGGACTAAAACCGCTAGTGCGTCAAAGTTTAGGTACCAAAACTGCATTTTTTGCCTTTTTTAATTCTATTTTGGCCGGACACGTGACAGTCACATGGCTTTTTCCGGTAACAATTTGGGAAAAAATCGTCACGGGTACTTAATGTGCTCAAAATTGAAAGTTCGGGTACCAAATTTGTTTTCGTCCAAAATTTGGGGACTAAAACCGCTCGTGCGTCAAAGTTTAGGTACCAAAACTGCATTTTTCTCTTTGCATTTATTTGCAGCCACGATTGGTGTGGGCCGCTTGGCACTGCATCTTTCCAGTCCGGTTGCACCTTGCCCCCACGTGACACTAGAAAACAAAACGACTACGTTTTCCGTACGTGTGTTTTTGGGGTCGTGCCTGTTGCCTATTATTAAATCACCATTTTTGTCCTGTAGCTAGCTGGCTGGTATTTCCATTTTTGTCCGTTTGTCCTTGCGCGAAGATGCTCCGGTCCAGTCTTTATTTAATATTTTTCCCCCCGTTTTTTTCCCAAGTAATGCAACAAAAAATGGGTAATTTATTGGGTATCGATTCAGTATCATTTTTTTTAAATTAATTTTATATCAGAGAAAGGATGGAATCGAGTACCACATGTTGTCACGCTTTTCATTCAATTGCATACGCTCTCTATTCTAAGTTTTGACACTTTTCGAATTTTAGTTTATAAAACGTTTCCGAAATCCTAAGACTGAAGACTTTTTTATTTATTTTTTTGTAAAATCCTGACTAACACCAAAAACACCGCCGCTTCACGGGTGTACCTTGGGAACGGTAGCAGTTGTGGACGACGAACCCAAAAAAAATTAATCATCTCCTAAGGGGTGCAGCTTGGGAACTGAAAAACCAATTTGGCTTCTTGAGCATCTTGTGTTTTGGCTTTTCATTGTTATTCCCCATCTTCTTCTTCACATGCGACAATGGATTGAACTAATCCAATTTTGTTGTCATTAGACTTGATCAAAGAATTCAGTGACGTGTTCGTCATTATAGCCACCACGTTTGAATTCCTCCGTATAGACCACATGTTTTCCACATAAAAAATCAGAGAGCCGGACAATTTTCAAAAAACAACAAATCAATATATCTTTTCTTTTGTCAATAATTTTCGCCACAAAATTTTGCAATTTCACAATTCTTAATAAACTTATCCATCCCGCCAATAAAATCAACCAAATTATTCAAATCTTCATTCCAATAAATATATATACTTTCTTCGACAAAATCTCTATACATGGCAACTAACAAATAAACTTAGGATGCGTTTGATAAAACTGAAATCTGAAATTCGAATTCATTAAATTATTGAATTATTAAATATTATATCAAATACATTTGTGTATTTGTGTATATCACATTTAGTGATAAGTGAATAACTTATCACTTATTTTTAGGAATATGTTTTGTTTAGAAATTTCAGTTGCACTTAATTAATTCAAATGTTCAATTTTTTGTTATCAAACGCGTCTGAATATATTAAGATCTGTATGCATTAAGTTTAAGTGCTAAATTACGTTACCAAATAAGGCGTTATTTACCTTCACAAAATTTAAATATCTTCCCTGTTTGAATTTCTTGACTTTCCTAAGGCCTTGCTTGGAATGCTGTTTTCCGTAGAAAAATTTCGTCATTTTCCGTGAACACATTTCCCTATTACCTTTTTTCCTCACATACATCAAATCACTACAGTAATTTTTCCATGAAAAATGACGAAAAATGCAATCCAAACGGGACCTTAGCCTACCGGACTTTTACCTCAATCAAACTTCATTGCAATTCAACGACCACTATTTGGTGGGTAGGGCAAACTTCCTCTATCACTGCACTACGCAATTATTTAATAGAATTTTTCTTATTGTCTCTGTCAACACTGTTTACATCAACACTGTTGACGGAGCATCTCAAGATCTTTTATAGACCCTGATCAATTAGAGTCAAATTTTTTCTAATTGTTTATCAATGAATGAGTATCTCAATTCCAACTCTCGTGATGTAATTTTCCAACAGACAGAGTACTTTATTTCAACTTTTCTATATTTTTTATGATACAGACTCCTTTATTATAAATTTTGTACACCTTCCAGCCGCCAAAAAACACTCCAAAATCAAACATTCCAAAATCAAACATTTGAACCTAGGGTTTTAATATTACTTACTAGCACAAAAAATCAAGCAGCCTTTTTTCTTTTTCCTGATCTTTTAGTCAAGCCATGGAACCTTGACAAGTATCACTCAGTGAAGGAAAAGTAAAACGAAACATTATCAAATTTTTAACTATTTTTTATCTCACATACATCACAGTACAAAAAGTACTACAGTAATTATTTCCAATAATATTTTAAATAATACTCTATCCAAACACAAATTTTTTAGTCAAGCCATGAAACTTTGAATAGCATCACTCAATAAAGGAAAAGTAAAACGAAAGATTTTCCTCCGATGAGCCACTCAACTTGATGAAGGAAAACTAATAAAACACGGTTGATCAGTCACAAAAGATGCAACCGCAAACCTTGAAGATAAATCACGATAAGAACAGTACGAAGGAACTAAAAGTGTTGGAGTAATTAGAAAATGTATTCTATCAATAGACCGATTTTCCTCGACTACAAATATATGACTCTTCAAGTGACGAATAAAATCATGTAACTTATGTCCATACTAACATCTAAACACATTCCCAGTGTATCTTGACACCAATTCTAATCTAATTACCAAATAAAAAATATAATTCTAAAACTACTTAATTTCTAAATATTAGGTTTGTTTGGATTGTGAATTATTAGAGATATTTTTACTGTAGCACTTTTTATGATTTGATCTATGTGAGATAAAAAAGTAATTGAAAAGGTAAAAAAATGTATTGAAAATTGTAATGATGATGTAAGCAAATAAATTTGAGGAAATACAGCCCAATCCAAACAAATCCATTGCTTGATTTAAATATGTCAACATTTGGAAAGCAGAGCGAAAGCAATAGTGGGAAAAACTTGTCTAGAATGACTTAATTTTGCTTTGCATCAACGGTTTTAGATAACACCTTAAGCTTTGTTTGGAAAAGAATTCTTTATCAAAAATTCTCTATATTTTTTCGTAAACACATTTTTCAACATATATATCAAATTGCTACAGTATATTTTCTAAAAAAACTCCAAAAAAATTAAAATCCAAACACAAATTTTTTCTATTACACCTCCAATCCAAAGTCTCAACCCAAATTTTCACGAAGCCACATGCTATCGATGATGATGTGTAAATATTATGCAATTATATATTGTACAATCTTGTCGGTGGCGTCCTGTCTATCTGGCCTTCCACTGGGTCAATAAAAGTACTCATAATGTATCCTCCGCTTTCTATATAAATCCTAAGGTGGTCAGGTCCTTGATGCATCAAAAAACAAGGGGCATCCAAATCCAACCTGCACCTTTCGAAATGGCTAGTAAGGTGATTTCTCTTCAAACCATTGACATGAGTCCTTATTTAAGAGAGGGCGACGAGAAGGGGAGGAAGAAGGTCGTGGAGGAAATATGGAAAGCAAGTACAGAATGTGGTTTTTTCCAAGCTGTAAACCATGGGATTCCAGTAGAGCTGTTGAAGAAAACTCGGAGGATCTACAGGGAATTTTTTGACCGCCCAGATGAAGAGAAACTCAAGTGCGTTCCACAGGTTTATGAAAGGCCATCTCCTGGTTATTTCAAAAGCCAACAATTCGGCACCAAGGAGGGGCATGAGGACTTTTTGACTGTTGCTCCGGGCCGCTTGAACGTCTACCCCAAAGATTTTCCTGAATTCAAGTATGCTTCTCAGTACTCAAACTTGTTGCCTGCATATATATATATATAGATCACAAGTTTTTCAAGAACAATGGAAAGTTTCTTTCTTAACTAGACCGCGTTTGTGCTGTGCTTTATGATGGTAACTGCGTTGTTAATATGTTTTTATTCTCGTCATTTCTTAGGCAAGTATTGGAGGAGATTTTTCCCTACCTCGTGAAATTAGCCTCCGCAATAGAGGAAATTATCAATTCGGCTTCGGGCCTCCCTCCTAATTTCCTCAAGGAGTACAACGATGATAGGAATAGGGACTTTTTACTAGGCTTGCATTACCCTGCAGCCGAAAACTTGGCAAATATTGGGAGATACCCGCACGAAGATGTCAATCTTATAACCTTTGTATATCAGGATCATGTCGGGGGGCTGCAAGTTCTGAACAATGGTCAATGGATACCCGTGATACCTGATGACGAAAAATTAGTCGTGAACATAGGTGATATTCTTCAGGTAAGTCATCAATTCTTGCACTTGGATGGATAACTTGTATGAATTTCTTGTGGATTACAACAATTATTATCTAGTACTACAAGTTTGCTGTTATGATTTAATGTTGTACTTCTCACAAAATTTAGTGCACCTTATATAGATTGCTGTATTTCTTGTGATTATAGATTGTTGCAGATTACAAAATTTAGTGCACCTTATATAGATTGTTGTAGCACAGTGGGTAGGTCTGCTTGGACTGACCGTCAGTCTTTACAGTAGTAGTTTGGGTGATTCCAGGATACCCTCTAGAACACCGGAAAAAAAATATATATATATATATATATAAATTGTTGTAGATTACAAAAATTTAGTGCATCTTATATAGATTGTTGTATTTCTTGTGAGATGTGATGTACCGACAAATGGGCATCATATTCCAAGTCATTTATGACTGCACACAGAGCCATAGAATGGAACACAAAATCGCATTCATATACTATATTTTATCCCACACTCCCAAGTTTTGTTTGTCAGTTCTCTGATTGATTGTCTGGTGGACTTGTGAAGGTACTGAGCAATAATAAACTCAAAAGTGCAACTCATCGGGTGTTCAGAACAGAAGGCACAGAACGCGACTCGTTTGCATTTTTCTACAGCCTGAAGCCGGACAAATGGGTGGAACCACTGCCACAATTCACTACAGAGATTGGAGAGCCACCCAAATACAGAGGGTTTCTCTATGATGATTACATGCAACTCCGACAAAGGGATTACACCGATAATCAACCTGACAAATATGAAGACATTGCCCGCATTACCTATTATGCAATCAACGCCTAGGTTGGTCCACATAGCCGGTTGGTCCAGTCCAGTCTTTTATATTTTCCTTTTTGTCAAAACTCTCATGTATCACCCAACCCATCTCCTCTTCTGTTCTTGCATCACCCAATTTATCCCTTTCTTGGTGCTTGTGAAATCAAATAATGGGTGATGAAATAAAACAATGGGTGATCTATCAGGCGTCGTGGATTGAGTACTTGTATTAACTAATGTTTTATAGCAGAGGAGGAGGGATGGAATTGAGTGCTAATTGTTACACTTAGCATTTAATTGCAGACACCCTCTATTCTAAGCTTGAGCAAAAGGTCAAAATAGTCAGTCTCTAAACTATTTATCAGAAGCTATAATAGTCCCCAAAAATGAATTGAATTGGGGCTAATTTTAGTCACTTAAATATATATATATATATATATATATGTATATGTATATGTATATGGCCAAAACTCCAGTGACACATTTTTTGATGTTTTCCCCCACAATCACCGCACCATCACGGACTTTTAGGTAAAACATCACTTTCACCCGTTACAGACATTGGACGTATCATAGGACCACAAAAGCAACATGACGTGGACCACAATACTAGTAATTCATATTTAATTCAACTCTGACCCACGTCAACCAAAGCCCACTGCTGAATATGGCCCCAAACGTCATATCACAAAATTGTTTACACTCAGACAAAATAACAATCACAAACATTATTGATGTTTTTGTTTTTTTCTTTTCTTTTTCCAATGCGTACTTATTTTTCATCTCCTTCGATCAAGCTGTTGATGAATGAGCGCATTATGTGCCACGCATCAAACCAATTTGGCTTATAGAGAGCTATTTTGGCATATTTAAAAAATTGTTTGAACAGTAATTTTTTTTATTACGTTTTTCGTAAACACATTTATCATTCATTTTTTTTATTTCATATATATCAAATCGCTATAGTAATTTTTTAACAAAAAATTTAGAAAAATACAATCCAAACAAGGCCTTAGTTACATCAGTTACAGTTGAACAACAATGCACAAGTAATAAATTTTTTAAAAAAAGAGTGGAAGACGAGAACTTTAATCTAATATATATTGCATCTAAATTTCAAATTGTTATGGTATGGTACCAATATGAAGTGCTATTATTGTAAAAACATTTTCTTTAATTTTGTTTTTCTTGTATTTCCTTCTAATATCAAAATGGAACTTTCCAGTGATGAAAGGTACACATGTCTCAAATTTGATATCAATTTAATGCGGATTGATGATGTAACTACCATCATTTTGGACAGGCTGAGAGCTGACAGATGTGAAACATGTCTCTTGCAATAATTGATTGCTGATTGAACGATTTTTCCCCCTTTTTTTTTTTTTTTTTGTAGAAATTGAAACCGTTCGTAACTTCATTTTTGTTACTAGCTGGGCTCGACAATAGTCCCTGATAGCACAAATAAAAAAACTCATCTAAAGCGTTCAGTGACTTTCTTTTTTGTTGTCTTTTTTTCAAGGGAAACTAAAAAACCTAACAAGGGAAATAGAGGAAAGGAGAGGGTCTAAAAGTGAAACCTAAGGCCTCATAGTTATCCTATTTTTTAAGAAAAAAAAATTTTAATAGAGAGGGGAAAAGTGGAGCTGAACTCAAGATTTTTGACTCCTGAAATCTCAATTTTAGTCACTAGATGACATTTGACCTATATCTCTACTTACTAGGTTAACTCTTAGAAGCAATCGTTAGACTTTAAAAGATGCTATTTTCTCGCAAAATTGTTCAAAGCGAAAGTGAATGTAAAAAAAAATAAAAAAAAATTGCACCTCTACTTGCAACTCTTGTAATATTTTGTCTGCTATCCTATTTCTTGAGTTGGAAACGAATTTCAACAAGTAAAGGATGACATAAAGATGCACCTGTAATAACTTTTTTTTGTTTGTATAAAATAAGCCAATAGCTTTCACGAGGACAACGAAGCACATATTAGTTGGTAATTAGATGTTTCATCTGTAATTGACAGTCAGGAACGAGAACCATTTGTATCCGTTAAACCACTGATCCCCCGTCTGCTGTTGCAATATTATGCAACTCCACTTTCCATCCTGCTTGAGAATGACAAGATAACAATTATTATCATATATTTATAGCCAATTTATTGTGATTTGTCTTTAGCCAACATCCCGGTTCTAACTACTCAGAAGTTAGAACTTAGAACCCAATCAATATAAGGGAATTTCAATTAGGATGCCCCGTAACCAAAAAATAAATAAATAAATCTTACGTACACTGATAGTGTATATATTATCATCGTTAGATCTATAATATATGTGTAAAAGTTAAATTTTAAATTTAAAATATGTATATTTATTATTTATTTAACGCTGACAGTGTATACATAGGTTTGTTTGGATATGTAAGTGTTATTTATAAGTCAAATTATATAAGTGTTATTTATTTAACGCATATATTATTGTATGAAACGTCCATTGATAGGCAGGGTTTATAATAACATATTAGAAGAAGTCTTGACCTTCCTCCTATCCTGCATGGTGATTGCCGGTTGAGTCACTGCAGTGGTTGACTTTTCTTCTATCTTCATGTATAAAAGTCGTTGTAACTAGGACCTTCTTCATTGACCACAACACTCTAAGATTTAAGTAGTGTGTGGGAAAGTGAAGGAAAGTTGGTTGCTTTTTGTTTCCTTTCATGTATGTTTGGTTACCAAGAATGTCGAAACATTTTCTTGCACTTTCTTGCAGCTTGAATCCTGCAAAATTTACAGGATGAATTTTGAAGGAAAATAGGTTAAGTTAGATACAAAATTTCAACAACTGCTACTAACTATCTCTAACATCCCATTTTTTCCTCAAAATTTTTCTTGCTAACCAAACATATAATCTGAAAAATAATTTTCATTTTTCTTCATCTCACCTTCTTACCCTTTACTTTCCCACACAAAATAGGCAAGAGTTACCCAATAAATGCCTATGCTGAACTCCATCAGGATCGTGCTCAACCTTGATGGCTTGTAAGATGGGAAGGTCTGTTTAGCCGATGAATCTTGGGCCTTAGTCTGCAATTCTAGCTTGCTGGGCTGGATAATGCTGATGAACGTTGTTCTTGCACTCGTTGCAATCGTGGGAAAAAAAATTAAAAAAAAAAAAATTAAGGAGAACGGGCTAAAGTTCTCTAAATTCGAGTTACTTTTAATGCGAGAAATATGCCAGACTTTTGTTAAAGGAGCTTCGCAAAATGATTTTGTAAATGAAATTTTTTTTTTTTTTTGGAAGGAGTAAATGCGATTCACTTGAGTGAAGATGTCTCGGTTATTAATCAGATCCAAATTCTCCATTACATTGATATATTTTCTGTATATATTTCTCGTAGCATAGCAATGAATTAAAATGCGACATGTTGAATTATCGGTGTACTCCAGTGCTGAACTTTAGGTAGTGGGGTTTTTTAAAATTGTTTTTGATAAACAAAAATAATTATTTCATGGATTTGAAAAGTTGTCACCAAATGATGGCAACTGCAAATTTCAGAGATTCTTTATTTATATTTGTCTACAATTTGGATTGTATTGGGTTCACTGAGACCCACTAAATTTGGATTCTATTGGGTTCATTCATTATTGAGCCCCACAATTTGTCTTATAAACAATGCCTTTTGAATGCGTTCCTTAAGGAAAAATGTCTAGAGAAATAAATACATAAAAAAAAGCGTAATCACACATCGCATCTTTTGAGGAAACAATGCATTCACTATGGTACCATTTTGAATATCCAAATCAACACTTAAATTTAATGGATTCAAATCTTAATATGTTCAAATGCGTTTAATAACCAAAATTTGAATATCTGAATTAATTAAGTGGTACTGAATTTTCTAAACAAAACTTGATCCAAAAAATAAGTGATAAACAATTTACTTATCATTGAATGTGATATATGCCTAAATAAATTAGATTTAATACTTAATAATTTAATGGATTTAGATTTCGGTTTTCATTATTTGAGCAGAGATTTAAAAAACAACATCTTTTGAAAGTGATTTTAGAAAATTCCACTTCTTCAGAATTTAATCTGAACAATAGAGGATCATGCCAGCCGAGCAAATAAAGTCAATAATTTTAAATTCATGGCATAGAATTCTTTTGGCATTTTCTATTTGGTGCCCAAAAAAACAAACACACTAAAAAGAAAAGTAAATCTATTCGGTGCATTCATGATAAATTTCTTAGAAAAGTAAATTGCATGACACCTGGAATGGAAAGAACAGGAAAGATATTCCTTCAAGCCTGGAAAAAAAAGGGATTAATCGCACTTTATTCCCTTTAAGTATGAGTTATTTTCAATTTACCCTCCAACGTTTATTTTTCCATAGTTTACCCCCTCCGTCAGTCCAGCTCAGCAATTGCACTGTTAAATACTTCAAGATGCCAAAATTGCCATTGGAAGGGAGCTGTTTGTTTTGGCTGACTAAAATGTCCCTCAGTGAGTTATAAAAAGGGGTATCTGATGCTTTTTAGCCTATTTTTTTTTCTCTTTCATGCTTCCATCCAGTTGTAAACCTATTTTTTCTCTTTTATTTCAACAGATCCAGTAACTCCTAAAATTTTTCTTTGTCAACCAAAATATCATAAAAATGTCACAAAGTGCTTCAAATAATATTGAAAGATCGCCCCAAAAAATGTATGGATGTGGTAAAGAGGCACCATTGTGCACCTCTTGGACACTTGAAAATTCGGGAAAAAGATTTTATTGCTGCTCAAATTACAATATAAGAATTTTTCATTAATAATCCGTTATTATTATCTTTAATTTTGTTATATATATGAATAAGTCAAAAAGAGTTTTAGACAGTTATATTTTCTTTTTATTCATAACCGACATGCATATGGGCACTTTTCATGGGTAGATAGATGAGAGAGAAAAGATGGAGAAAAAAGTGGCTGATAGAGGGAGGGAAAAGATGACGGACAATGACAAATGGTTCCCTACCTTTTGTCATCTGAATTTCTTTTTTTTTTTTGTCCCATGTGCTAGATGGAGGGAAATTTCCCTCCTCCATTATTCCAGTGTAATTTTGGAAACTTTTCTTTATCCCATTCATAAACTTAGAGGTATGGGTATTTTGGGTTTATTCATTATTTTCTTAAAGATATTACTGTCTTTTCATTATTCTGTTTATCTCCATTAGGGTTGACCGTTAGTCTTTGGGGTAAACTGTGAAAAAATAAACGTTGGGGGTTAAATTGAGAAATGGCCCATACGTAAAGGGGATAAAGTGCAATTAACCCAAAAAAAACACATTTGAAAAAGATTATTGTCTACCTAACATTTGGAATGGAAAGAAATTACAAATTTTTGTTCATTTTTAAAATATAAAATTTATTCTAACATTTTTTTTTGCTAAAAATGCTTTTGAGACCAAAACTTTTACTCCTAAAACTAAAGATTATTGTCTACTATTGTCTTTCCAATTTCGATCTCCATTATAAATAAATATTAGTAAATAAATGTTAATGAACAAGTCAACAACCAATCCAATTGCACAACCGTGCAGCCGACTCCCGTGATCTAAATACCGCCGTGAGTCAGCCAGCCAGTAGCCACCCTTCACCACAAAGAACTGTGATATTCCCGCCTCCCCTTGCTCTCCCCTCCCTCCCTCCCCCATTGGTTTTGCCTTTTTCATTGTTATGCCTAAATTATGTTCACTTTTACACGATTTTAATCTAAGATAAAATTTATATACTATATACTAATAGTATATATATATATATATAAGCGGAGACTCGATGCATGACAAGTGATAACTAATCACAATTTAAATTTTAATATTTGATTTCACATACATGACATGCATCTAATTTTATCTGTGTATATATTGTCGGTGTATATAAAATATATCCTTTAATTCAATTCTTCAAAATTCCAAATCTAAGAGCAAAATGTTTTGTCAACAATCCAGATTCTTTTGTTAGTTGGACTGGATGGTTGACATTGCATCTATAGTGACAAAAAAAGACAGCTGTAGATTTAAAAAATTCAAAGGAGGATACAGATATACTTCAGCTTCACAAGCACATATGAATTCTTTTGACAGAGAATTCAGACTTGCCACTTGCCAGTGCTTGACAATCTAAAGAAAAAGAAAAGGCCAAGGCCTGCCCCTTACTAATAATGTCGACATGGTTATTATACTTTTTATTTTCTTTCAGTCTACTAATATAAGAATGTAGACTGCTTCAATATCTGAACATATACTTTACATTTCGGAATTGAGAAAAACAGTGAATACAACTACGTGGGTCCATCGCTTATATTCCCTTGTGATTTTGGTATAATGTAAGATGACCTTTCTAAAGGTTTCGAAATAGTAACATTAACCCCTATGATTTTATGTTAAGTAGAATATGAACGGAATATATAATTGGTTACGATGCTTATACGAAACGCGCTCTAAAAGCATCTGCGATAAAATCTTAATCTACATGTAATCCCCTTATGGTTTATATAAATATCAATTTTACCTCTCAGTGATTTTTATATTTATCTACGTAATCTTCTTATATTTGTATACAATATAGTTAAGCTATCAATTAATTTAATATCCAACCAAGGCCACTATTGGTATTTCAATTCATGACATTATATAGGCTATTTTTTAAAATTAATTTTTCACTTAACATAAAATCACATTTTAAACCATTTGAAGAATCATATGATCATAGACGAAACACGAAGAGGGTTATATGTAATTTAATCCAACTACAATATATATAGTGCATTTGCAACTTTTCTTTAAGCAAAGTTGGAAAACGAGAGCATACAAGGTGTATTTTTTAAGAGTAAATCTTATATACATTGACAGTGTATATACTGTCATCGTTGGATTCATGACATGTGTGTAAAAGTTTAATTCAAATTCAAATTTTACTTAGTTCTTTAATAGTGAGATCTGTTTGAGTATTTCAAGAAATTTTTTAAAAATTCATTTTAGTGTATTTCTCAATTATCTTTTCATTTCACATATATTACATTATTATAATTTTTTTTTTACATAAAACTTCAAAGAACCCCAACTAAACCAGATCTTCAATATTCTTATTCAGAATCATGCACATTTTTAACAATGTAAAAAATTATTATTACTATAAAAAATTTCTTTTTGTTCCTAACCATTTTTCTTGATTAACCACATAAGAAAAAATAATTAATTCGTGTCGTCTATTTTGTCACACAGGGTTTTAGCATAAGAATTCCATTTTGTAATTTTTTTTAAAAGAAAAAAAAAAGACAAAAATCTAACAAGTGAAGGAACCCCAAAAAAAAAAAAAAATCTCGATTGGTTGGCTTTTCCGGACTGTACCGTACCAGTTATTTTACTAGTAGTTATTTAGTACGGTTACTATGAAAACTGCTGCCGTTTATCGGTCCTTCAAAACAAAAAGTAAAAAAACAGAACAAACCAAAATCCAGAAAAAAAAAAGAGGTAAAAGAAGTCATCGTCCGTCTTGACCAACATTTTCACTGACAGTGACAGATACTTCACCATTTTCTTCAGCATTTTCCAGTTTGGTTCCTACGAAAGAGCACTAGGCCAAAAAGCGCCAGATATTTACCAATAAATTCCATCTATACGGAATATTTCTTTTTCACTTCATCACCCTCCTTGCAATTTCCGAGTCTCCCTGCCCACTTGATCTTTTACTTCAAGTTATCTGAAGATTTGGTAACTGTAAGTCTCTTCGTCTGATCTAGTTTTGTTTCCTAAATCTAAATATGATACGCGGTTTGTCTTCTTCCTCGTAGATTTTTGTGTATCTATTGTTTTGTTTATCTGGGATTATGATGATATAGATGGATTAAAAAAATAAACTCTGGTCAATAAAAGATAGCCGGCTTTTGCTTGTGAATATGGAGTTTAGTTTTGCTGGTGCTTCCCCTTCTGTGGAAGTCTTGATTGTCAGTGATCAATTCAAAATATAATTTTCATGCTGGAGTTCATAAAGTTCATGTCTTTTTGAGTGGACTTGTAATTACTGGCAAAATTTTCTTTTAATTTAAAGGGTTTATCTGATAATTAGCTACTGATGAAATTCTTGGGTAGAAGCAAAAGGACAGTAGAAAAAGTTGAAATAAGGGAGATTTAAAGACCCCAGCTCAAGTTTGGTTTTAGAAACTCTTCCTATATTCTTTGTACATTTTGATGATTTTTCATCTTGTCAGTTGGGTTGATTTAGGCATTGTTGAATATGGGAAGAGTTCAATTGGGTTGTGAAAGTTTGGCAGGATTGCATAAAATGTAAATGGTGCAGAACTAAGCTAGCAATATTTTTGTCACCTCCAACTACTGTTTGGAGACGTTTGGTATGCTGCTTCCTTATCTCGGGGAGCGGCTGCTTTAAAGCATAATTCATTAAAATGAAACTGCACTTTTCTAGTGGTGAATCTGTTAACCTTTTTTCTTCATTTTTCTGGATGGGAACCTCTTTTTGTTTATTGAATTTTGTGAATCATGGTGACCGTATTCTGTGTTGAGGTGCTCTGAAAATCTGGCAAGTGTAAGATACTGTAACTTATGCAGGAAAATAGCTCTGGGAAGGAGAATTATTATACCATGATTGTTGGTTGGGATGATGTTGTAAATTGACTTGCACTACATTAGAGTCAATCTCGTCCTCTAGTAAAGAAGGGGAAATGGATTTCCAGCACATTTTGCTGCAAAAGCCGTTCTCTCTCTATGCTAATGGGAAGTAGTAACCCTATTGATTCCAACAGCACGTATGCCATGGAACTTAGGTACACCTGGTTTGTTTAAATATATGATTATTTACCCAAAAAAAATGCTTGCATCATAAGAACATTTTTCAATCATCTTTTTATCTTCCCAACTACCTTTTATCTCACATATATCACATCAAAGCAAGTGCTTCAATGTTATTCCAAAAAAAATTTTCCATATAATCTCCTATCCGAACATACTCCTTGTTATTATTGTCGGCCCTGGTAGCTTATCATTTCTATGTTAGATAAATATGGTTCCTAGTCTGGCCTTATACATATGGTTTAATGTGTTCTTGCCTTTTTGGAGTGAATGATGAAAGTATTAGTGTTCATTCTGATTTGTCTTCAGTGGAATAGGCCCTCACAGTGTATGTTGTCTTCCTTGCAGTGCACATTAATGCATTTGGTACTCTAAGATGTTTGACCACGCTGCAAAGTCACAGTACATCGGTGGACAGCGAGAGAAGTTTGTGAGGTAGCTGTTGGTTTGTAGTTTTGTGCACATATGATTAAGATTTATTATGGCCTGACCAACAGATCCTGATTCCTTGCGGTGCTACTACTGTTTGGGCTATGTGGTTGGAATCTGCTTCATTCATTGTCATTTAGCAGTAAAAGATTTTAAAAGTATGGGTTATTAAGCTGAACGTTTGCTTAGCTTAATGGCTAGACTTTGAAATAACTCTATTATGAACCTATATGTTTACCTTAGCATATTCTCTTCTCCATCTGCTTCAACTCGAAGAAATTCTTTTGACTTGTAACAGATATGTCCTAATTAAATTTTTTTGATTTGCCTAGTTTGCCTTGGAGAGGTCCTTCTTTGATTTTCAGAATCTGGTCTTTATTTGCAATGTGATGGGTACCATTAAGGAAATTCTTCTTCCCATCTTTCTTTTATAGCTTGTAGCATTGGAGATTGAGTTATTCAATGATTGTTCTCTTTCTTTACTCTGATCTAAAACTGAATTGTTTTTTTTTTTGGGTGTTTAGATTGGATGACTTGGACTCAACACTGTCATCGCCATCTGCTTCAGTGGCTACAAATAAATGTGGCTTTGGCATTGAAGGCATAGGGCGAGTTGGTTCTTCAACTACGACTACATCCAAATCGTTTAAGAGAGGAATGAAAAAAGGATCTGAAGGGCTTAAATCAATTGGTAGATCCTTTGGATTTGGTGTTTCGCGGGCTGTGTTTCCAGAAGATCTAAAAGTTTCAGAGAAGAAAATATTTGATCCTCAAGCCAAGTTCCTTCTTCGGTGGAATAGATTTTTTGTCATATCATGTATTCTAGCGGTGTCTGTGGATCCAATTTTTTTCTACCTTCCAGTTTTTGATAATAAAGCAAACTGCCTGGGCATCCATCGATCATTAGCTATCATAGCTACTACGTTGCGTACGGTCATTGATGCTTTCTATCTAATTCATATGGCTCTTCAGTTTCGAACAGCATTTATCGCACCATCATCTCGAGTTTTTGGGCGAGGAGAACTTGTAATAGATCCAGCTCAAATTGCCAAGCGATATGTGTGGTCCTACTTTATAATTGATTTTCTTTCAGTGCTTCCGCTACCTCAGGTTTGGAGAAATTTTTAGTTTGGACAACGTTGTTTTGAGTGCTAGCTTTATCCTCTTTTTCGATTTTTGGGAATGAGAATCTTATAATCTTCAAATGTTGTGCACTAACTGGTAAAAGTTTATCAAATTCACACAATATAAAATTTTCTTGTTGCTTTTCTCCATTCAAATTTTTTCTCTCATAAGATTCTCCTTCGTTTAGTTGTTAGATTTCTTTGTGAAAGCAAAGAAAGAGCTTATTCCTGTTTGTGAACAATTCTCTTTTCAGGAGTCAAGAATTGACTGCTTTTATAGTTAAGGATATGTGTATCCATTGTGTTATACAATTGCTAATTATTTTTAGCACCATCTCACATTTCTCTACCTTTCCAGTTTTTGCTTTAAAAATATCAGTTCTTCATTGCTCCCTTGCTCTCTCTCTTTGTGGGTTAGCACACTGAAAATCAGCACCCGAGTGACACTACATTCCTTCTTTCAGCTGGTAAATCTGCTCGAAACACTAAAAAAGTAATTCTATTTAAAAATTATTCTTGAGTTCTGCTAAGTGCATACATGTTTTGGTAATAAGCATTCATATGTATGCAAACTTGGTTTTCACTATCTTCTTGTTCTTTGTGGTTGGTATCTTTCTTTGGTTGATGCTACACATTTTCCTTATTTTATTCTATTTCTATTTATGTTGGACTGCATGTATACTCTTTCAGGCTGCTTTCTTTGGGGTATTGCTTCCAGATTGTGGTTATGTGAATGTTTTGAGAACTAAACTTTTAACCCGAATAATAGTTTTAGATTGGTCTAAACAATTTTTGTGCACCAAAGTGTGCTTTTTTAATATGGAATATGAATCTCTTTCAGCTATGTCATTAGACTTCTTGTTGTGAGCTGATTGAAATTGAGTAGTAGTAAATGTCAGAAAATGGAAAACTTTTTCACTTCCTCTTTAACATTACTGTTTTGCATCTTTGCAGATTGTTGTGTGGAGATTTCTCCAGAAATCCGAAGGTTCAGATGTCTACACTACAAAACAAGCATTGCTTGTTATTATTATTCTTCAGTATATTCCGAGGTTTATCCGGGTTTTACCCCTCACTTCAGAGCTGAAACGTACAGCTGGTGTCTTTGCTCAAACTGCCTGGGCTGGTGCTGTATATTATTTGTTGTTATACATGCTAGCCAGTCACGTATGTCTTTGCAGTGTGATATATTTTCAGTCTCATAATTTTTCACGTTTCAAATACTGAAATTGTAATAATTAGCCATATTGGCCCTTAGAAAAATAACAGTATCCTTTTTTTTTTCCACTGGATTGGCTTTGCAGATAGTTGGGGCACTCTGGTACTTGTTATCTGTAGAACGCAATGACTACTGCTGGCAGAAAGCATGCAAAACTACTAGACTTGGAAAATGCGAAACTAATTTCTTGTACTGCGGCAATCAGAATATGAAAGATTTTAATTCTTGGAGCGGTATCAGCGAATCAGTGCTAAATGCATCTTGTGGAGTGGGTGTTGAAAATCCACCATTTGATTTTGGAATTTTTGAGCAGGCGTTGTCATCGGGCATTGTCTATTCAAAGAAATTCATATCTAAATACTGTTACTGCCTTTGGTGGGGGCTACAGAATTTGAGGTGAATGAGCAATCATGCTTCAATTGAATCAATATTATATGAGTTTCTCTTTTTTTTTTCTATGCATGCTCTTCATTAACAGTACATGAAGATTTGTGCCTGGTCTTTCCTTCACTGTACTTGCTGATTATAGACCTTTTTTTTTTCAGCTAAAAGCTGTTTTGAGATGTTCCTTCTTCTTTCCACTTATACTTTTAAGCTACTTATGAACCCAAGACATGCATTAGATATTAAATTACTCACTTTTCCATAATAAATTCTACAATAGCAAAACCAAATGGGAGCAGGCCCTAATATATTTCAGTTGTTTTCTGCTAAAATTACTATTTCTCTGTGTTGGAGAATGCTAAAATTTGAAGTTTCTGCATCTGGGTTCTGAAACAAGGCTGTTTATGAATTCAATTAGAGAGTAATATAAAACTCTCCTGTAGATTTTAAACCTTTTTATTGTCTAAGTAATTGGCTCCTTAAATCTGACTTTTTGGAGTAGCTGATGTAATCCTTAATCTGGTAATACAGTTTCAAAAACAATCTGCTTCATTATCTGTGGTGATAGTGCCCTATAATGCCTATTCTTCCTGTCAAAGCTTTGGTTGGCTGGAGTCAAATAGGGTAATAGAATTTTTATTTTTGCATTCTTGGGCATTTTCGATTTCCCTTATTTTACATGCTTTGATTTCCCTTCTTGTTAGTGTCTTTGGGTCTTGGAGCACAATGTGGGGATGCTTTCTAGTCTGAGGTTAAATTGCTAGAGATTTGTTCTATACTGGGTCCTAGGTCTAGTTATGTGTAGCTTAAACACTCTGAAGTTGTCTATTTGAAGCATACTTCTTTCAGAAGATCCACATTTAGATGGATTTGGTGGAGAATGACTAAAGGAGTGGAATATGCTTTTGTCTTTTCTGTATCAGTAAGAAACCGCTTAAGAGATATATGTTGAAGTTGAGTTCCTGGACTGCCAACCTTTTAGTTTTTCATGATCACTGGTGAATAAGCTTAAGAAGTTTAAAAATAACAGAGAGGGAGAGAGGTAGAGGTAGAGAGAGAGATGCTTTAACTTGTTGATCTCAAAATTTGTGCATAGATCATTAAGAATGTCTTAGACTCTTCTACAATCCTGCTTTTTGTTATTTTTGTGTATCTACCTTGTTTTTATCG
This sequence comes from Coffea eugenioides, assembly GCF_003713205.1. Taxonomy (NCBI): domain Eukaryota; kingdom Viridiplantae; phylum Streptophyta; class Magnoliopsida; order Gentianales; family Rubiaceae; genus Coffea; species Coffea eugenioides. The sequence continues at coordinate 15,032,401 of NC_040040.1, forward strand.
CAATTAATGAGCAGTTTGAAACATTTTTCTGAGCCAATTTCACACCATGCAGCACACTTGGCCAGGGGCTTCAAACAAGTACATATCCTGGAGAGTCTCTGTTCTCTATTGCACTTGCAATATTTGGCCTTATTCTCTTTGCACTCTTAATTGGCAACATGCAGGTAAACTACAAACATTGACCAGAGGATGTACATATACGTTTGCTGCCTTCTTTACTTGATGTTTGCTACATGTTATTGTACTTCATTTTTGTGATTAATATGGGTTTGGGTTCATATTTTTTAGCTTTTTGGATGTGGAGAATAAGTTGACTTGGATCTTGCAGTATTTAAATGCAGCATCAAGTTTTATGCACAAATTCTCCTATGAACTTTGGTCTGATATTTCTTGTGCTTGTTGCAAGCATCCCCTGCATTATTAAAAAAAAAGTTGCATCCTCTGCTTGATCATGTTTTAGGAAAACACATATTGATGTGGATAGTGTTGCCACTACCAAATCCCTAGATAGTGTCAACTTCTTAGGTAAATTTCCAAATTACTATGTTCCAAAATTTGATATCCTATTATTCCTGTATTTAATAACAAATTATTTCCATAAAAGCCCTTAGTGGTATAAAAACCATTGTACCAGAATGGCAGAAGTATTTGTAAAAGGGTTTTTTGGAGCCTTTTTATGGTCAAGAGAAACTTAGCATATAAATCTCTAGGAATAGGGAAGTACTAATCTAATATGTGGTGTATTAGTGCTTCTTTGTTGATACTGATTTTTGTGATAATATAGTTAGGAAATAACTTTCAACACTTTGATTATGGAACTAAAATTTCCATAAATTACTCTGATCTCACTATAAGTATTTATGGTAACAGATGACTTGCATGCTATTGCTACTGTTCATCATTTCAGCATTTAGTGTTATTGTTTTTCCCAGCCATATTTTGCACTTGTAGATCTTTAATCCTTCTGTGTATCAGTGACAGAGGCATATGGTTCGTTCCTGATTTAAGGGAGTGTTTTATTAGTAAAATTGATCTAAATTTTCAGCGAGTACATCCTTTCTTGTATGAACCTATTTAATGAATTTCAAACGGTAGCGTATGAGTTGTACCAGGATTTTAGGAGTCCTTACCAATTATCTTTGAATAATTTGGTACAAGATGAATATGTCATGTTTGTTACCATCCACATGGAAGCTTACTCATATTTGTCGAAACTGAGGTTAGAAAAGGTCTCCACTAACTATTTTTATAGGTCACTTCTTCGAAGTTGTTAAGCTGAAAGTACTTCACATTGTTTAGTGCATTATCATTTTTTTCCCCACTCCCTTTTTTCGCAACTGAAGCCAGATTGTTATCTACCTACTTGATGGCGTGTTTTGGGTAAATTCATTCATCAATATGCCTTTGCTTGGGTATATAATGCTGAGTAACGTCTTGCTGACAATTTTATATGAGATCTATTTGGTTTTGACATGTTGTATGGGGACATAGCGAGTTTAGATCTGAAGTTTTGACATCCAGGTGCTTTCTTTGTATTTTGTTGTGTTTGGTGTGGGTTTAAAATGCTAAATGCCTGGTTAATATTCTCATTAAGATTTTGTTGTCAATCCTGGCAAAGAATGGGGATGTTAAGGTCAGAAGGTAACTCTTGTAACATCTGAAGAGCATTGAGTAGAAAAGATGAGTTGTTAGGATGTCTTGTATCAGATTGAACTAGCTTTGTGATGAACTGAAGCTACAAAAGTTAATACTTTTTTAAGTTAAATTGATGGTAGGATGTTGTCGTGATGCTATCTTTGGTAGGTTTGTCTTCCTCAGTTGCTTGTACAGATCTTACTACAAGAAGGTTTAACATAGGCAAAGAAGAACGAAGAGAAACTTTCAATGAGTTTTTATCAAGACAGACTTAACATCACATCAATTAACTCTTATGTCACTTTTCAACATGAAACATGAAACGATCATACAGGAGAGAAGAAGACTTGGGAGAATTTGAGAAGTAAAGCGGAGCTAATTATTTAAAGACGTTTTGGTACTCTTTTCGCCACTACCTTTTGTTGACTTGTAAATGCAGTACTTAAGTAACTTGACCTAGAGATGACCTGTGAAAAATTTCACTAACCACTATGGTCCTGAGATCTCTAACACCTAATGATGTCATGAATATCAGTATATGGCCAACAAGGTACTTATCTGAAAGTCATGAAGGACATGATATTTTTAAACAAAAACTACTTTTATGAGAGGTGATGTTAGACTTCCTAAGTGGTTGAGACTTCTCAAATAATGAAATAGCAACTGCATCATATCCTGATGGCTAACTTAATTTTTAGAGTTGATTACATTTACCTCCCATGTGGTTTGACCAAACTACCAAGCCAACCCTGTGGTTTCGCTAAATTACAGTCACCCCCTTATGAGGTTCAAAGCCAACTAATGCAAGTAGGGAAATGACAGAACTGCCCTTTGCAAAAATTACATTTGCCTCCCTCAAAGTGTGTCCAAATTACAAAAAAGGACACCTATAGTTTGACCTGAGTGCAATTTGACTTTTGAATAGCTAACTATATAAGAAAATCTCTTATTGTGATCCAAGAAAAAATCAAACCCAAATTAAAGTAAAACAATATTACATTACTGAAAATGAAAATAAAAAGTTGAGAAAACTTGTGCCTACGACTTATTTCAGCCACTACAAAACTCTCCAACACTTTTCTTGCACAACAATTATCCAATTTATTTAAACATACAATTTGGTGTATAATAATAAATTTTAACTACAGTATATGGTTTTTTATCCATAAAATGAATTTTATTTTTATCCTTAATTCTATATAAGTGTTTTATTTTGGACTTTTACTGCTGATTTTTAAATTTATGTCTTTGTATAGAAACCCTAAAATTAAATGCATATAGGCACATTTACAATAAATATTTTATTTTTCTTTTTTTGGAAAACAGAGTTTAATTATTTGCATATTGACATGGATAAGGTTTTCAATATAAAAAATGTAATAGTGGTGGCTAAAGAAATTATATCAGTGATCAAATTAGTATTCACTGTGTTGCCATGTGACTAGAATTTTGGTTATGCTAACTGTAACTTGGAGCAAAAGATGATCGAAAAAATTAAATATTTGTAATTATTGGGAATATTAAGGTTTTCATCAAAACTTTTGTTGCACTTGATGTTGACAAGTGAAAACGTATATTGAGTAAATGATTGACTATGTAAAGCATTGGACTAATACGGACGAAGTATGGGGTTTATTTTTTTCATTTGGACAAACCTCAAGGAAAGTAAATGTAATTTGGATAAATCTGAGGGGAGGTAATTGTAATCAACACAATTTGCAGAAGGGTATGTTGGGGCTTTTAGACATATATTTTGCTGATGCAAGCAGGATTTTTAATGTTAGTTAACATGAGGGGGGCATTTGATAAATGTTTTGGCATTCAAGGGGTTTGACTGTAACTTGGTTAAATCATGGGGTTAGTTTAGTAATTTGGTCAAATCACAGGGGTGGTAAATGTAATTAACTCTTAATTTTTATGGTGAATTTGGTCAGTTTTGTGGAATGCAAACACTTTAGAAATTAGGTCTTTGTAGCAACGGATGAGTTTTAAGAGTTAGCTGTTTACATGGTAATTATTTTGTTTTGGGTTTACAACATTCACCTATTTATATTGCTTGATAATGATACTGCAAATATACCGTCAGAATTTGTGAGAGATTAGTAGACTCACAATTTTTGTAGAAGGCGAGTATTCCCCACTTCATGGCACCATGTATGACAATATGTAGCATGGATTTCCAGCTTAGCACCATAAACAATACGGCAGCTGGGTCTATTTGTCACAATACTCTTGAATATCTGTCTCTCTTGGAATCTCTCTATGCTATACACCTAACAACACCTCCATTTTCTCATGCTGCCAAGCCCAGAGCAATGGTCTTCCATGCTGAATGGTTCTCATTGCTGGCTCTGGCAATGAGGATGACCTAGTGAATGGCATTCTTGGTAATTAATAACATACATTGCTGTAACACTGGGATTGATTTGATGCATCATGATTGATAAACATCCACTCCTTGAATGAGAGAGATTCTAAGGAGCTTCATAGTTTTAGAATAAAAAAAGATTCAAGAACTTGCAGTTAGAAGACAACAGCTGCTCAGAATTTTGAAAGCGGCTAGAGATTCAGCAAAAGAGCCTATGAAATTCTTTCAGAATAAAAAAGATCCAAGAACTTGCAGTTTTCTCAGTGAAGAGACACCAATTACATAATTGACTTAAGGGTGGCACTGTAGGGTTTCAGATATTAATATCAGCAACTTGTCTCTTACCTCAGTTTATCTCTTCACATTTTTTTTATGAATTTTTTTCCTTAATTTCGTTGTTTTCTTGTTAATACTAGTTTCTTGGTCATTTTATTAAGATTACTCACAATTTACCTTCTAGGCTTAACCTGCCCCTCTTCGCTCAGCCCCCCTCCAAAAGGGCCTAAAGTTTGTTGAAAAAGTGTCACATCTTTTAAGAATATAAGATATGTGTTGGGCAAATATTAGGCATACTGATGGATGAACTCTATATGCTTCTATCTTGTAATCAGAGAGATAATTCATTGAGAAGCAAGTGCAAACTACAGATTGGCTATCTGTCAGTCCTAATAATATTGCTTCATGCTATCACAGACCTATCTCCAGTCTCTTACCATCCGACTTGAAGAGATGAGAGTTAAAAGGCGTGACTCAGAGCAATGGATGCATCATCGCTTACTTCCACAAGATCTGCGCGAAAGAGTTAGACGATACGATCAATACAAATGGTTAGAAACACGTGGGGTGGATGAAGAGAGTTTGGTACAGAGTCTGCCAAAAGATCTCAGAAGAGACATAAAGCGCCATCTTTGTCTGGCTTTGGTGAAGAGGGTAAGTTGCTATGTTTGCTCGAATGTTTTGATTGCTAGGCTACCAATTAATTTGTTTTCCCTGTGGCAGGTTTTCCAAGCTTTGTTACTCACAGATCCTTAGCATGTTTCAGAAATATTTTCCCTTGTTTCTGTAGATTAAGATTTACTTCAAAGATTACATGAGGTTTCTTTAATTCAGACAACACTGTAGTAGATACTAGTAAGAGAAATAAATGGGCTACTCATTTGGGAAGGAAGAATCAGATGAGATTTTTTGATATGTGTTTATGCAACCTTTTTACCCCAGAGGGAAAGAGGAATAATCTTTTATAAATGATTTTTGTAAAGTCCTATTCGATGCATGTCAAAGTCAGTGTATTTAAGTAGACACACACACACACACACATACAGCGACGCAGCCAGACACACTCAGACATGTATTAGCCACATGTTTGATGCTTTTGCCATCTTGCTAGGTACATTTTGCATGATATCACCTGAGAAAATTGTAGTGATTTAGTGTTTTTCTTAGTTATCTTCAGATTTAATGTCATTAAAACATTTCTTCAAAGTAGCATATTGGTGGGGGAGTTGGCGAGGAGGTTGTAAAAGATTATTTTGTGATCATAGCGAACACATCTTCCTAGCTGCTGCTTTCAGCCTTAATTTAATCTTCTGGATCTTATAAAATATTTGGTTTTGCTTTCTCCAAAATGGATGCTGAGGTTGCTGTTTGCTCAAACGTTTTGTTAACTGTTCCCCAGGTTCCTCTCTTTGAGAATATGGATGAGAGATTGCTTGATGCTATTTGTGAGAGGCTGAAGCCCTGCTTGTACACTGAGAATACTTATATTGTTCGAGAGGGAGATCCAGTCGATGAAATGCTTTTTATCATACGTGGTCGCCTTGAGAGCGTGACAACTGATGGTGGAAGAAGTGGATTTTTCAACCGTAGTTTGTTAAAAGAAGGGGACTTTTGTGGAGAGGAGCTTCTGACATGGGCACTGGACCCAAAATCTGGTTCCAACCTGCCATCTTCCACCCGGACAGTGAAGGCCTTGATGGAAGTGGAGGCTTTTGCTCTGACGGCTGATGAGTTGAAATTTGTAGCTGGTCAATTTAGGAGGCTTCACTCTAGACAAGTTCAACACACATTTCGATTTTACTCACAGCAATGGAGGACTTGGGCTGCGTGTTTTATTCAAGCAGCTTGGCGCCGCTACTGCAAAAGGAAGCTTATGGAACTTAGAAGAAAGGAAGAAGAAGAAGAAGAAGCAGCAGCGGCAGCAGCAGCTGGGGGCAGCAATAACGCCGGCGGAGGTTCATATAGCCTCGGCGCAACCTTTTTGGCATCTAGATTCGCAGCTAATGCACTTCGTGGTGTCCATCGGAACAGGAACCTGAGGAGTGCAAGGGAGTTGATGAAATTACAGAAGCCACCAGAACCTGATTTCACTGCTGATGCAGATTAAGTTGTTAGTCTGACTGACTCAATTGGTTATTACCTCAGGTCCTAAGTACTGACCTTGCAAGCTCGTAAGGGCTAAACATTGTATAATATGCAAATATCACAGGAGTGTTACCGTTATTGGAACTCCCAACTTATTTTGTATTTAGATATGCTTGAAGTGACACTATTTTCATCTTACCTGTCTTCTTCTAGAGCTTTGAGAAAGGAGAAGTAATGTGCATTTTGGGCTTCTTTCTTTTCTTTTCTGACATTTTTATAGCTTTATTAGTGAAAATGGTGTGAGCAAGACATGCCTTCCTTTTAAAGTAAAAAAGTTAAAAAAAAGTGTGCTTTACCCTTGGTTCCCGGCTAAAAGCAGCACGGTCTTTTTCATTGGTATCTCTACATTAAGCAGTAAGCACTACTTGATTTTGAGCCAATTGAAAGGTTCTACTTGACAATCAAGTCCATAGGTTACCTGGGAATCTGCAAAATCCAGTGGACCATTGTTAAACGCTGGCTGCGTTTGGATAGAAAATTACTTGGTTATTAAAGACATTGAGAGTACAATTGACATCCTGCCAATGTTATGAAGTTTTTTAAGTGGGTCTTCTGTCCAGAGGTTTTTAAGTGTATAGGCCGTGCACCCACCACACCCCACATGTAATGTAGCCTCAAATAATCAAATAATCCTTGGGGTCACATACAGCTAATCTTTTTTTTTTCCGGGGAACGGAAGTAAACACACATAATTAGAACAAACACAGGAGTTAACGGATAAACCAGCCCGAAAGCAATTTAAGAGGAATCCACAAAGAAACCACGTTCGGCCAATTGGTGACAGAACGAGGCCCTTATGGACCTTAAATTCAGAGTAAAGACCCCACGATCTTCCGATATGGGATGGTGACCCAACCCCACGCGCGCACACCCTCACCATATAATGGTTTGACATACAGCTGATCCATCTGCCAAAATAAATGCAATCTGTGCCTTAATGTCCTGGTCAAAACATACAAATAAATGCGCAATCTTTAAACTCAGTAGATGGTTCCAAGAGGTAAATCTTCAACCAGGGAATTAAACTCTTGGGATGGGACCTTGGAAGTTCAGTAGATGGTTCCAAGAGGCAATCTTCAATCGGGTGATTTAATTCTGTATGTTACTCTTGAGACCTTGACGTTTGGACAGAGTGCAGAATCAATAAATTTTTTCTCAAATTGCTTTCTCTATTCCCTCCCATGTTCAAGCTTAATTCAGATGGTTCTGTTAAGTACGTATATTCGTGTTAAATATGGGTTATCCAAGAAATCATAGGTTGCACTGAGAGACAGACGGACAGAATTGTGTCCTATTTCATTTGTCTTGTAGAAACCAATACAACTGTTGTTCCCTCTGATCCAGCAAAATCAATCAAAACTCCCTGGATATGCACCAAAACTTTACACACACACACACACACACATATATATATAGGTATCCGATGACTACTTTGGAATGGTTACCTTAAGTAAGAGGAGGCAAACAGGCGTGCATATGAATGAAACAATGGGCGAATCATGCCTTCACTATTTCTGCTGCGTTTTGCAGGAAGAACATGAAACATGAAGAGTCTCCAGTCTTCACCCACAAATACGTCGAGACTCGAGAGGGAGAGGCGGATGCTTGCTACACTATTTTTATTGTTCTTCTTCATTTGAACCGATATATAAAACTGTTTCTTGCACCCAAATCAAATCTCCATGAACCATTTTAAAGTCCATGAGTTATACAAACTACTAGACATCTGGACAATCAGCTGCTTCATCTAGAACACCGACAATCAGCTGTTTCATCTAGAACACCGCAGGTAGATAGTAGATGAAGAACACCAACGATCAGTTGTTTCATCTAGAACAGCGCAGGTAGATGGTAGATGATATTGTGACTAGTTCCAGTCTCAAGCGCAAGAACTTGTGTAAGAATGAGGGATATGTTAGATTTCAAATACTATTTGTTGATGGATACTCCAAATCTGCTACTTATTAGCATTCTGGAAGGAAAAGAATTCCAAAAAAAGTTAAACCAAAAAATTCAGGAATTATATATTACATCGGGAAATGTATACAATATTTAGTTGCAATTAGAAATCAACAAAGTAATCCATGTTTAGAAATAAGCTGGAGAAAGGAAACCATATCACTAAAAAGGGACTGCCAACTTAATAGAAGAAATATTTTGGAGAACAGAAACAACTTTAGATTGTTAGAGGCAAGCAACAAGACTTTCTTAAGTTGAATATTATCCAGACGGGAATAAGAATTAATGACGTCAAATATGTCCAATTCAATCTGCACTCTAAGATTCAGGTTTCTTATAGCTGTGTAAAAACATAATCAGACAGACACTTGATTGTAATATCTATATCATACTCAATTGTGATTGAGTTATTTGAGTGCCCTATGATCATGATTCTTTTTCGGTCAAAAAAATGGTTGGTAGGGTTCGATTGCAGTCACCACCATGTATTAGGGTATGTCTTTGAGATCATAAGTTGTTTACAAGAATTCCTGTAGATCTCACATCTGCAACAAGATTCAAGCAAATGACTGTTTTGTGAATAAGTGATTCGTTCTTATCAACTGAACCAACTGATTATGATTTGCTACCCCCTCCATCCCAATATTAGAATCATTTTTTGGGAATCTAACTTTTTATGGAGATATAGTAATCATTATGTTTAGATAATGTGGCACTAGTGAATTTACATATTTATCCTTCGAATTTAAAATATTTCCTTGTTAAATATGTATTAGAATTCTAAAAAGTTGCTTTTTCAAATGGTAAGATTGAAAAGTATGTGTTAAATTTGAAATGGTGATTTTATTTTGAGACATAAATAAAGTGAAAACATGACATTAATAATGGGACGAACGGAATATATTGTATAGTGATTTTGAATCCACACAGTTAGGTCCAAATCTTTAATGCACTTTAGATTATATGATCAAGGGCGAGGAAGTTTTGCAGCACGAAACATAGAAGGAAAAGAAACCAATATAACCCTGTACATTGTATATTTGTATCTTAATTTTTTTAAACTTTATTATTGAATTAATCAGAGGACAGGAAGGAGTATAGTTTGTAATTTGTATTCCAAGTCCACACTTAAAATGTTATCAAACATGAGCAATGTACTTCGATTAGATTATTGGTCATTAAATATAATTAAGTTATTAAATGGACTATTAAATTCTTTTGTTAAATAATAAGATACTAGACAGGCAAATTAATCGGCATAGTGATGAAGAGTTTTTCGCCTTTTAACTTCTTCAATAAATTATTGAATGAGAATATTCTCCCGGAGACGTACAATTAATTTTATTGAAAAAACTAAAAAAGTCTTTTACATAATTTGTTGAATGAGAAGATTGATATTAATACAACACTTTTAATCAATTAAATTTTCCTGTCAAACTAGTATGCAAAAGTGACAACTGCCCCACACGGTAACACTATGCATTAAGAGTATACGTACAACAAATAAGTCAATTTATCGAAATAGGCAGTATCTCGCCGGAAATTTCTCTAGAAACTTTTCTTGCACCAATAGAAAAGAAAACTAAAATCAGACGAGCAAAAAGGATGGTCAAACCCAAAATGACCGGTATTGAGGTCACAGCAACATTCTATAATTAATGATTTGAAACTCAAACCAAAAAGTAATCGTGGTAGCATTTGCTAGCTTACAGTTCAAAACCAGCCTGATGATTCAGTCTTTTAATGAAGTATAAACCATTTTCCTAGACATTCCTGATCTTTCTTTCTTAGTCGATCTTCACAGATGAGTAGATGAGCCTTGTGAACCAGAAACAGGCATAGAAGCCAATTGTACCAGTCAGTACGAAGAAGGCATACGAGGCAATCAGCATGTACCCAAAGTACAATATACCGGACACTGGCTTCGTGATTTCCAGCTTTGTGAAGAAGTAGAATGCTGCATATAGGAATAGATAGAGAGCTGATGACCCTGAAGTCAGGTACGATCTCCACCACCATAGATAATCCTCACTACACAGCTGGAAATAGCAGAGCACGATTGTGATCTCAGCACAGGTGACAATTAGAATGACGAATACGAGGAAGAGAAAGCCAAAAATGTAGTAAAATTGATGCAACCAGATTGAGGTGAGGATGAAAAAAAGCTCAATGAATACGGCACCAAATGGAAGTATGCCTCCAATCAAGACGGAGAAGACCGGGTTCATGTACCAAGCCTGCTCCGGAATTTGCCTTGGGATCTTGTTTGTCTTCACTGGATCCTCAATAGCTGGTTTCTTAAACCCTACATAACTACCCACAAAGACGAGTGGGACTGAGATGCCAAACCACAATACTACTAAAGCAAACATGGTTCCAAACGGCACCGCCCCAGAGGACTTCTCGCCCCAAATTAAAGCATTCAACACAAAGAAAATGACGAAGACAATTCCAGGGAACATGAATGAGGTACGAAGAGCAACTCTCTTCCACTCTGTCCCTTTGAACATCTTGTAAAGACGGGTAGATGCATATCCAGCAAAGATGCCCATGAAGACCCAGAGAAGAAGCATAGCTGTCATCAAGCCACCCCGGTTTGAAGGGGAGAGGAACCCAAGTAAGGCAAAAATCATGGTAACTAATGTCATTCCAAAGAACTGAACACCTGTCCCCACATAAACGCAAAGCATATCCGAGTTCGTGGGAGGTCTGAAAACATCCCCATGAACCAGCTTCCACCCAGTCTCTTCCTGAGCTTCTTCCTGGGTCTCCAATTGGTTGTACTTTGAAATGTCACGGTACAGTGTCCGCAACATAATCATGGCAACCATGCCAGATAGGAAAAGAACAATCATCAAAGAATTAACTATAGAGAACCAATGAATTTGATCATCAGCCATCAGAAGATAAGTATCCCACCTAGATGCCCACTTAACATCACTCTCCTGCAAATTCATCAAATAAAGAAATATAATTAACAGCTAAATTCAAGATTGAACAACTAAAATTTCACATAGTAACTAATCCACCTGAAACTCGACATCATATGTGAAAATGATTTCCTTCTTATCATCAACCTCTTGAGGAGGGTCTGCACTAGTTACAGTACGTTTTGCATGGGGATCACAAGTTGATAATCGAACATTATCGTTCCATCCACCATCATAGTCATGTTTCACACTGATCAACAAAGAATAACCAACATTATGACATGCAATGCATTAACTTCCCATCAAAATTTGATCCTGATTATAATACAATACCTAAAAGGTCTAACTTCAAATCCTACAATCCTTGCAGCATCACTTTGTGCATCCTTGTGATACTTTACTGTGAATGATAAATGGTTGTTGATAAATTGCTTTTCCTCTTTGCTCTGTCACGAATTAGAGAAGATGAAGCAAAAGGTTAAAATCTCCATTCACTCCACAACTTCATACGTTGCAAGCAAACAACTTAAACAATGAAAGCAAACTGGAACTGTCTTACTCCAGCATATAATCCTTTAAGACCAACATAAAAACCATGTTGATAGACTATAGGGTCTTGTTCGGTCCTCTTTATGGGCTGAACAAGAGGTAGATTATCTAATATCCTGTACAATGCAGCAGAATGTAAGAAATGAATCACATTTTGTGAGGATAACAAATTTCATAGAGAACCGGAAAGAAAGAGAAATTAAGGGAAAGAAAGACAGTATTGAAAAACTTGTCTCACATGTTCACCCGATACTCATCATCAATCTTCTCCTTGAATTCTTTTGCAGTTTTTGCATTAAGTACAATACGACATACAATATTGCACATTTGTGGCTCCCGCATACGGAACTACAAAAAACATTTACAGATCAGTTTTAGGATACAGGAAGTACATGATAATACAAAATTGAGAAATGCCAAAGGTGGATTATGAGCACAAAAACTAACCACATAAGGGGAGTTTTCAATACGATCACCACGAAGTACTTCTCCAAGATTCTCTGCACTGTCCACAATGGTTTTTGGAGCACAATATGGAATGGAATAGAAAGAATAAGGAAGTTGTGTCTTTGTGGATGTCAACTTGTTCACTTTGACTTTCAACTCATCTCCCTGAAACCAGAAGAGAAAAAAAATTAGCAAATCAATTATCAAAGAAAAGAAGGAACATGGAAAAAAATTAGTTATGGCATTGGCATTTTGAACATCAGTATTTAGGTCTTATTTAGTTCTACTGAAATGGTTTTTATGGTGGATTATCCCTGGTTTCCATACTATTCTATGTTCTACAAAATAGGAAACCAAGGAAGGGAGGAATCCAAACTCTCATTTATAAGATAAATGTTCTCCATGGATCTTGCTGAAATACAAATGCAAATTGTTCATATTGAAGACCAATGCAAAAGCCTACAAACATAACTCCTCCGTTCACATTATATTCACAGTTGTAAAACAAGATCCAGAGTTCACAATTTGAACGCATTCCCATGTCCAAGTAAACAGACAGTGAATACTAACATCATTGAGTGCATGTAGATTCTCCTAAAAACATGCAAACCAACAAATAGAGTACACAAGCAACATAGTCCAAGTCACTGAAGGGTAGAAGCATGAAGACGATAGATATCTTTTATCTTTCCTATAAAAGCATATGCTACCAACAAGAAGACACTGAAAACAAAAGAATGTGCAAGTTGATTCCCTTAAAACTGATAATGCACAAGCGCTAAGCATTTGATTACTGCACCACATACTAATTAATAAACATTTCTATGCTTAGTATAATTCAAGTGGACCAGCATCGGGAAAGATCCAGATATAAACCGACAATCCCAACAAGCCTTAATGCCAAATCGTGATTCTAAGCTCGACAAACTGTTGTTCCCTCATGTGAGTTCTCAAAATGTTCGAGGTACAACAAAGCAACTTGTTACATCAATAGCAGCTCAACTTCACTTCACTATGAAAATTAGCTGCATCATTATCTCATCATATTTCAGACAAAAAACACCAGACATGTTTCAAATAAGAAGAAAATGTCTAGTCATATCATTTAGTATTAAAGTAAGCTGAATAGAGTGAATTGATCACTCAAACAGCTATTATTAGTAGATATTTCTTGATATTCCAATTTCTACATCATAAAAAAAACCAAGTAATTTAAAAGAATGCACAGACGCTCCTCGTTGATGCGCGAAAAATTAAAAATGAACTTAAAACATCGCCAAGGAACGAATACCAAATCCTAATTTCTGCTCGTTTAAACAATACTACCATTCGCATTCACTATATCTTCTTCATCTCTGCTAATTGGTATTAAACTTATCAACACAAAACTTCCAAACTTCTAGAACAACAATGATTCCAGGAAAAAAAAATCGTACAAATTACTATTCTTGAAATAGGAAAACTTTATTTCCATAAAAATGCATCATTTCCTCCATTGACATAACTAACTGCACCACATTTCCTAAACAGTAGCACACTTCAAAAGCTCAACTTAAACCTGGATTTACAGAACATCAACACACGTAACTAGAATCAAGTAAAATTTGACAATTATTAACCCAGATCTGACCAAAACAAGCTATAAAACAGTTAAAATGGCACAAAACTCATAAAATCAAACAAGATCCAATACTACAACAAACAACTTCTCACTTTTATTTCCAAAAAAATTAAATCAATATAGTCCAATTAAAACATCAAGAAGATCTAATTACCTTGATGAAATCTTGCGGAGCAACACCGGGGAGGTAAAAACAATGAGCGGTGGCGAAGAACAGACCGATGAGAACGACCGAAACCGAGATCCATCGGTGAATTAGCTGAGGCCTTGCGACCTCCATCTCTCTCTATCTCTCTCTCTCTCTCTTCTCCTCTTTCTCCTCTTTCTCTGTCTAATTCAGTCTCTTCCACTAAGATCTAGATCCACACACTCCTCTATATAAATATGCGTATGTATAATTTCCTCTTTTTTAATTTATTCCGCGAATCTAATGAAATTACTGCGTGAGTGTGTGAGAGAGAGAGGAAAATGGTGGGGGGGGGGGAATTTAAACTTAATTTTGGGTATTAATAATATAGTGGGAGGAAACGGGAAGAACAAGGAACAGCCTGCAGCACTCAAGAAAAAACGACTGGGGAGGAAGATGGATATGTGGGGAGTTGGATTCAAGGCTAATTAAACTATCATTAGTAATTTTTAAAAAAATAATTGCTGTGGGCATTGAGGACCGTTGGATTGAGGGAGAAGTCGTGGGGTGAATAGTTGAGATTGGACCTAAATGGGGTTGACGAAGACTGAATGGTAATTAATGAAGTAAGATTTTTCTTTCTCGGTTTTGGTAACAGTTTAAGATTTTCTTCTTTTTTTTTCGCATGTTTGAATAAATGGAAAGTTGTTGAAGTAAAAGGAAAATAAAAGTTTATATTTAGTCATAAAAAAAATTTTTGAAACAAAATGGGAAATTAGCGAAAATTAGTGTCAATTCTTAAGATCCTTCCGTCCATTTAACCATTTTCTTTCAAGATCCTGCAAAATTTATTATTACAAAATACAAAAAAAAAATGTATAAGAAAGAACAAGAAAAATTTCAAATTTCTTAAGAGAACAATAACTAACATCCTTCACTTTCCAATGTAAACAAATATTACATTGGAAATTCTTTCTTTAAATTAGTGGAATGATCATGTATTTAATTATTATTATACTCTGTTCATCCCATAAAGATAGATTTGCTTCTACTTTCACACATTGAGAATCACACATTGAGAAGTGTGAGTTAATATAGTTAATACAATCATGTTTTTCCATTAGTTTTAGTATTATATTTATTACTGCAACTAAAATGATTGACATGAGTCTAAGGCATAACATCTAGTCAAATTCATACTCATAACACCAAGTGAAGTTCATCATGCTTTTGTTTTGTTTGGACAGCAACAACTGTTGGACACATTTTTCAATCATCTTTTTACTTTATATATATCAAATTATTATAGTAATTTTTTTACAAAAAATTCAAAAAAATGCAATCCAAACAAAACCTTAGATCTAAATTCTTGAATGTATAAAAGATGAAAAAATAGAAAAAAAAAATCCATAAAACTTCGACTTCCATTGAATTACAGATTTTTTAAATTTTTATAGAAAAATATATTATAATGGTGTGATATGAGATAAAAAGTGATTAAAAAAATATTTATGTGAAAACTCTCAATCTGAACGGGACTTGTTTTTCCATTTCTGAAGTGTTGCTTAATGTCGCGGTCAAAGTGTTTTAGATTTCGAAGCTTCGCGCCGTCGGTGAAAGTTCTATTTGCACATTTGCCCTTTGATTAGTCCAATTTTTTGCATTAACATGCTGAAAAAACTTGAAGCTTGAAGTTAGTGGTATAGGAAATTTGAGACCTCTCTCGCTCAACTCACCCAAACTTTGTTAATTTGTTGACCTTTATATCTTTCGTTTTTTTTTTTCTGGTATAAAACTTAATTACACCCCTTATTATCATCAAGTAATTAAATAGACTAATCATGAGGTTTTAGTAACAAAAGCATACTAAGGCACTTGATCAAAACCTTAAAACAAACACGTGGAGTTACTAGTTTCATTATTACACAGGCTTTCTCTGCTTAGCAATCTGCAACAATGTAGTTGACTTTGGTCATCTATGTTCTTACTTTTATGGTTTGATGACAAGAACAAGGAAAAAAAAAGACAGAAAAAAATAAAAAAATAAATAAGTGAATGCAATCTTGCTAGTCAATACAAGGCATAAACAGTTGGAAGAAGCTTTTTTGTTTTTTTTTTTTTAAGTAGAAAGTTTTGAATTCCAATCTTATACCTACAATATCATTTATTTTACCATTCAATTCAACCCTTCCTCCCTAGATGCTATTTTACTTGTATCGAACAAGATATAATTAAAATGCTAAACAAAAATGAGAAAGAACGAATAGGAATATACATGATTCCGTTGTAGTTTTAGCATGGTTTGATGATGGATTTGTACAATATAATTCATTAGATTGTTAAATTTACCATCAGCTTGATTTCAATTCGGCCTAGTTTCACGATACGTTTGATAAAACTTAAATCTGAAAACTGAAATTTGAAATCTGAAGTTTAAATTCATTAAGTTATTGAATTGTTAAATATTATATCTAATATATTTGAACGTATATCACATTAAATGATAAGTGAATAACTTATCACTTATTTTTGAAAGTAGGTTTTTTTTAGAAAATTCGGTGTCACTTAATTAATTCAAATATTCAATTTTTGGTTATCAAATATATTTGAACATATTAAGATTTGAATTCATTAAATTTAAGTGTTGAATTAAACTATCAAACAAACCTTAGGCGAAAAGAAAGTTTACAATCTAAAATGGTCCTTGACTTTGACTTGCTGTTGTGGTAAACTCTTGAAGTAGTTGGGCAACTGAAATGTTATGAGCCAATCGCGCATGATTAGCACTAGTGTGTTTGGATTGTAAGTTATTTGAGATATTTTTACTGTAGCACTTTTTGTGATGTGATGTACTCCCTCCCTTTTTTTATAACTGACGTTTAAGGTTTTACACACCAATTAAGAAAAGTTTTTCATTGTTTAAATCTATACACTACTTTCCTTTTGTACCCTCATTAATTGTCCAATTCACCCATATTTTCTCTCACTAGAGTACTAAATGGTGCTGTTTTACTAGGCCAAAAGCAATGCAAACTAACTAGGAGTAGTAATTAAGAACCCTGTATTGGAAAAGAGAGATAAAAGGGTAAAATTGTGAAAAAATAATTAATGCTGCATGGGGATAGTAAAACGACAGATAAAACGACAGATAAAAGTACTTAAGAGCAAATTTCTTAAACGTCAGTTATAAAAAAAGGGAGGGAGTATGTGAGATAAAAAGGTAATTGAGAAGATAAAAAGGTGTATTGGAAATTGTAATGGTGATGTAAGCAAATATATTTGGACAAATAACTTACAATCCAAACACACTTCGTTCTGTGCGCCTGTGACTCAATTTTTGTCCTATGTGGTTTGTGATGAATTGATAATAAACCAAATTTATTTTTTTCTATTAATCTCTCGTACATTGATAATATATACACTGTCAATCTTGGATAAATGATAGATATGCAAAATTTAAATTTGAAATCCAACTTTTACACATGTATCATGAATTTAACAGTGATAGTGTATACACTGTTAGTACATATAAAATTTATTCATTTTTTTTTAACAAGTGCCAAATATTTTTTTCCATGATTTGCAACAACATTGACTTCCAATAAAAGTAGACTAGATTTAGGCATAATCCGAAGTAGGACTGTGCCCGGTTGTGAATTTAAAAGAGTAACAAATCACAGATTTTCCATATATACGAGATATGAAATGAATGACGAGGTCAAAGCGGCAGTTCTTGCTTAATTATTATAATCCAACAAATTAATCAAGTCAAGTATATTAAAAGCTACAAAACTTCGAGCTTGCTTGGCTTATAATTTTGACCTACCCTTGATTTGGACAACCCAGCTCTTGTGTAGTTCCTCTTTTTTATTTTTCTTATTTTCTTCCCTCATCAGGACACCTTGTCCTTTGGTGTTCACTTAAACTCTCTCCCCCAAGAAATGCTATATAGTTATTTCATTTCTCTGTCTATTTTATTTCTATCATTTTCCTTGCTATATATGATTGAAGAAAGCCAAAGTCCATCGAATGATCAAAGGAAATTTTTGTTTTTGAAAGGAGTAGTGGTCAATTTTAATTTTTTTTTAAACAGGGAGAGATGGAATTTATGAAGCGGAAAAGGGGCAGGGGAAGAGCGGTTAATTTGATTCACGTTTCAACCAACGCAGAACATATTCAAGAAGTGAAATTGCACATTTTATGTGGATGGAATATTAAAACAAATAATGGAACGTTAGAAGGTCCTCCTCATCTTGTTTACACATCCCTATCATTTGGGAAATTGGTCATACTTAGTATCATTAAAATTTCCCATGCAATTAATGAGCTAATTAATTAGTCTTTATAATCCGTGCAAGCTAAAGTGCCAGCTTAGTAAAGCCGTATATTCCATAATTTTTTTTTCTATGCTGCGCATTATTTAAGTCATAAGGAATGGAATTATTCACCAAACGTGGGTTCCGTTCCACGGTGAAAATCCAGCCCTTAATTTGAAGAACTGAGATTTTATATGCACTTTATCTCTACAATTAGCCAAATTAATTCAACACAGATCCCTGGGGCATGCAGTCACCCGATAGTCTACAGCCCAGCACCGCAGACTTTACCTCTCAAAAGGACTTTGCCTGTTTTGCCTAGTTCTTCACAAATTTCCACCGTTTGTATATCGTCAGTTTGTCAACAAGACTAGTTGAGCAGATGTGATGGTAGAATTTGAGAATAGTTTGTGTAAAATTAGTGATCTAGAATAACGATAAATAACCCCCGACTTGTTTTTTTTCAAAATCAATTAGTAATGTCTTAACACCTCCTCTTACATACGACTTGATATTGGTGAGAACCTCTCTAAAATGGATCGAAACGAACTTAAGAAACATAGTTAAGAATTTATCGGTACGCGATGCAAGCGAACAATGCCCTAATAGCTCAAATTTTTCGGGATCAAATCTATGGTGGGACGCTTTAAGTTATATTCATGAAGTCGTCAAATTTGTTAATTTGCATTAACCCTAGATTCGCTTGGGCATGGGTGTTCTGGTGCACGCTGCCTCGCACCAGGTGCACGATGGGCTCTAGTTGCATAGGATTATTCGTTTCACATAAAGAACTCACTTTATAGTTTTCATCCGCATCCGCAAGCCCCAAATTAAACTTCTCATTGCACACCAAGAGGCATTGCACCGGTTACTAAAGATCGAGTGTTCTGTACCTATTGTGCAACAGGATTTTCGACTCCCTTAGTTCCTATGAATGTCCCAACTAAGTTGCAAATGGAACTATGAATAAGTTGATGAACAAAACTTGAGGCCCAACTCTGATATCATGATGATCATCTTGTACTTAGTTTTCCAATTTGTCTGCAATCTTAGATTTGCAGCCGATGCTTCGATAACGAACTAGTTATAATATCCTTAGCTATTCATACTGCATGGAGAAACAAGGAATTAAGAAAAGAAAATTCCGCTTCACCACCCAATTATCACGTAACGTCTAAATCCCGCCAACGCCCCGCCCCGCTCCTCCCCCACCCCCCGGTGCCCGGCGGGGCAGCCAACCAAAAAAATTCTGGGGTTAGCATCCAAGATTCGTGCAATTTCGAAGAATGAATACTTCCACAATTAAGGGAACTGAAGCAAATACTTTAGCATCCATCCTTTAACAACAGCAATCACAAAACAACTTAATTTCCATCTTGAGTAGGTGCATCAGTTAATCTGACAGTGCGAGGGAGCATAAACTCAGCGTGTATTGGGTAGTGTGATGATGGATAAAGCCCATCAATATTGTCACTTATCACTTCGCATGAGACTGGTGTCAAAGATCTGCCTCTAAAAAGAATCCAGTCGACATGCAGATCCTGAGTTTGGCGATCCCAGCAGAGGCAAAGTGCTCTGAAGATCAGCTTAAGGAATTCAACGGCTCCCTGCTTGTCACCTGACAGAACAAAATAAAGATTGAGGGCTGGAAAATACACCAGACTCAGATTAGCCTTTCGAAAGCTAGCATGTTGATACCTTTGAATCCATGATAAGTACGTATTAGGGAAACATTTTTCCTTACTCGAGCATTTGGCCAAGTATCCCTCATATCACCGACAACACCATGCTCCCTGTAAAAGAAACAATGTTTCAAAGAACTTAGCAGCTATACAGAACACAAACTACTTTAAACAAATTTAGGAGTTGGAGAGTAGGGGTCCACCAGGATGAGTTAGCTACATATTCACCATTTGTAAAACATTATCTTGTGCTTGGGGGAGTGAAGGTTGACTCGGGAATGACAAAGCCACTCAGCTGAGGTTTTATTGGTGCAAGTGGTTGCTTCCTACATGATTTAACAGGATTATGGGCAATGGAAGCAGGACACTTGATGCCAGGAAACCAATCAGACAATATGTAGAGTTGCAGCAGGTGACAACTCATTGTCTGACCATGACTGAAAATGCAGATTCACACCCAACTTTTTAAACATAATACTTTTATGTTCCTATCTTGCCTCTTATCCCATCATAAAACACAAAAAATAACACCTAGACCAACAAAGCAGATGCAAAAATGGGCGGTATGGAGCATGATATTTCCACCTCGAAAAGAACAGAAAATCATAGTGGGTTAACCTTCTCTCTGTAACGTAACAAGCACTTTTTTGAGAACTGATGATGCTAATTTATAATCGAGAAGCATTATTTTGATACTGAGACCTATCATAGAGTCGAAGACTGTCGCAAGCAATTTGACTCACAAAGTTTGTACCTATACCAAGTTAACGCACTTAGATTACAGTGCTAAAAATTGTAAAGAAACTATTTCAAAGCAATGTACAAGAGGTCTACGATTTCAATTTCCAGTCCATTTCTCTGTGTGTTTTAGTATTTTAGCAGAAATCACAGGGTCCAAGGCCATTTCATCCAGCCTTTTCACTATGAATTCATTGAAGAAAAATAGAATTTCTCAAGGATCAAGTAGCAACAAATAAAAAAAAAGAAGGAATGTTCCCTCTATGTTTGATAAAGGGGATTAAACTTATCAAAAGAAACGATGTCAAGACAGAACTTTCACTCAACACAATTCCGTTACTCCGGATTTATCTTCTTTGCAAAAGTCAAGGAATATTTGTACAGAAAAATTGTCCAAATTGCCAGCTTGGACCAGCCAGTCCTGATTAAACCAGAAGCCCACTCATTATTCTGGCACAATACAGCCATATTGTCATTTGAAACACAGATCATGAAGCTTCAGTGAGGCATTATTTATTCAAAATTTATACACAGAAAATATCCTCCTTGCATACACCCTTTAGATTCTATCAATTTCTTTGGAAGTGCAATTTTGTTGCACTTTAAAATTTTTATGCTGCATTTTGTTGGTTTCGATTTTGGAAAAAATCTTGAGACATTAGATGCACTGAACAGAATGACAATTCTTCATAAAGGAAACTGTCCTAGGCTTGGAATGGATATTTGTAAACCAATAATGTACCCACATAAAATTGAGAAGATTCCAAGGAGGAATACCGTATACGATAATATTCATGCTGGTTGTTTCCAGGATGTATGCAATAAAAAATTTCAAATGAAAAAGGCAAGTTGTCAAAGCAAAATTACAAGTATAATTGACTTAAATACAAACTGAAGTTATCAGCAGCAGAGTTCAGAGAAAATGTAAAATTTCAATTTCAGGCTAAAATTGAATCAATACCTTGATCTTCCAAGAAGAAAACGGCCAGTGGTTGATTCCTTTTGTGTATTAAATCCTCCACAGTATACCACAGGCAAGCTAGGAGGCAAAGAGGCAATATGTTGCCATGTCAGCAAAGCACTTCGCCTACGAGCCCGGGGACTAAATTCATCCATGCAAGTATTTACTATTTCAAATGAAAAACCAGGTGGTTCCACGCCTTTCAGTTGGAATGTGTACACAATTTGTAAAGGAAGCCAAGTGTAAAATGGTCTGTGATGCAGCATTGAAACAAATGGATATAGAGAAGACAGTATAATGTGTAAAAGGATATTGCCCATGTTGCAATGCATGGAACAATAGAACCCCAAGACATGCTTCCAGGTACCGAAGGTGACTCTGACAACCAAAAAGTCCCACCCTCTAACAGCTCTACCTTCATCCAGAAACATAATACATGAAAATACAGGTCGAGTTCTTTGTATGTTCAGTGTTCCGTAAAGCACTGGGATTATAGTAGGTTTTATTCCTTCTACGAGTAATTAGCTCAGCCATGTCACGCTAAGATATAGAGAAGTTTTACCTTCTCCTTGTCATAGAAGATGGTGCAATACTGGTCTGAAGTGTCTTCAGATCCTTTCCTTGAAATTCCAAATTGGTTGTAACCTTTTCAAATGAAAGTTGAAGCATTATAAGTGCTAGAATTCTGCATAACATGTTACTGATCCAAACTGAGTTATTGCACCGTGCAGGTGTCTTTATCTCATTGATATGAAAAAAAAAATCAAATGAAGCATTCTCTCGTTATGAAATATAAGATGTCAAGTTGCAAGTTTTTATTAATTAGAAATAAGCTTATTGCAACACGATGCATACAGAGCCAATTCGTAGCTGTGATCTGACAAAATAAAAGACTAAAGATGTCTTATCTATAAAACACATTAGCATGTTTGCAACAAATCACGCAGGTAATAAAATCAAAGCATGCTCAATATATATATCAAAGCACTGTTAGAGGTCAAGAAAAAGTTTAGCCCATGCTGGTTGCCAGGAATCAGATGGTTGCAAAAGCAAAGCTACCAACTCAGTTGTCTTACACTAAAATGCAACGAAAATTTGGGCATCTCAGGGAGTTCAGGACCAGGAAGGCAATGCTGTTACCTTCCACAGACTTAATTCCTATACATACTAAAACATACATAGATCCTAAAACTATTCCTTAAAGTAGAATTTATTAGAATCTTATTTTCAAGATGTCCTAAATCGTCTCTTGTTAGGTTGCATAAATATATTTTTCCATAAATTAAAAGCAAAAGAAGGGAAAAACTTTTCATTTGGCTACCATGATCCCTCAGTTCATTTAGATGCTGCAGAATGAAGAGTCGTTCAAACTCATTGAGCACCACAATTTTTCCAGGGAACTAAAGATCATGCAGCTAAAAATCTGTAGGTTAGCTCTCAAAACATTTATGGGTTAATGTTTAGAGTTTGTCAGTACTATGATATCATCAAATTTTCAACTATATCTCGAAATGAAATTTCTTTGCCTTTTGGCATCAGCACGTATATGCAGCATAAATCCAAGAAGTGAGAAACACAGCAGAAAAGCATAAAGATTTCAGTACACTGAAGGATGGCATTCAACATTCTTTTGCATCTATTCAATTGATGGACTATAAGCCCTCCCCACAGCATATAGACATGACCCTTAATCTTCCCTATTCTTTTAGACGCCAGTCTCGTCCACTTTAACCTTCAACATGAACAATTGCAAACCTGACCATTATCTTCATTATAATCCTGGACGCAATTAGTGATCTTCTCCTTAACGGAAAAAAAATAAATTTATTCTTTGATATCTACTTGTGTGAATCTCAACATCCTACGTGTCATTAAAGGGCTCCCTATTCAAGTATAAACTATGAGGTCAACCTGTCTGTAGACAACTAATTTAAGCAATGAAGGAGAGATAGAGCAGAAGAAATGCAAGATGAAATTTGGTCATTGCATCATAAAACAATATACCCCACAAGTCCTCAACTCTTTGTGAGAAACTTCACCTGTCAAGCACTGCTGAAGATAGTCCAACTGTGACTTTACACCTAAAACCAAAAGACAACATGTCAAGTTGCAAAACCAAACATTTATGTACATAGTTAACAAAAGAACTGAAAAGCATTAAACCATTTAAGAACTTGAACACTAGAAAAATCCAGTCTTGGCCAATGACCTGAGAATAGAAACACTAACGATAACAATAAGTGTACAATACCCATGTCCAAAAGACAAATACAAAAAATCCCAGATCAACCATTTCAACAAATGCCATATGAACAATCAATCAAGATTCAAGATCCACTCAATACATTAATCCCATTAAATTTCATACCTTGTTGGGTACAGAGAATCATCGGAGAATAACTGGTGATGACACTTATACATATGTCTTTCCTTTTGTCCCATGAGTTAGGACTGTCCTCTGCTTGATCCTCAAGAAGATTAAAGGTCATTACTGTTAGAGAGACACTCATTTTTCAGAGCCTCTGCTGCAGCTACTTCTCTCTCTTTGCTTTCTTTTCTACATGGTAATAATGAAGCCAGAAATTATTGGAGTTTCATTTTGCTATTCCCAAAGGTGTGATCCTAGAGTGGGAACACAATACAGAGAAATTTTTGGTTTTTCACGGTTGTACAGCTTGGGACTTGGGGAGTTGAAAGTTGAGCCCGAGTCAAATAGAAGGCAGCTCCTGCTGTTGGGAAACTTCTATTAACGGGGCTTTCCAACATGAAGTCTAGGTGTGTGTCTGAAAACCGAACAATAGGGGCATGAGGCCCAAAGAGATTGTTAGCTTTTGCTACATATCATGTGTTATATAGCCCAGTGAACAATAATCTCGTTTGATTATTTCAACTAATTTTAGACTCTAGTTTTGAATAATCAGTTATTTTTTTAATGTTCTCATTTATTTTTACATCTGAATTTTATATTCTTTAATAGATAAAAAAGCTAAAATTCAGAATCCGTAAAGGGACAGCTTAAATTGATTCTAATTTTTTCTAGATAATCAATTTTGAAAATTAATTTTTACAATATCTACAATAAACAATAACAGTTCTTAAATAATTATGAAGTTCGATCATTTATACTCAATTTCCACGTCTCCCTTCTTCTTTTCCCTTCTAAAAGTTCCCTGTTTCCATTTTTAATCTTTTGTCCACCATCACGTCTTTTCTTTTCACCTCTCTCCTAAAAAAATTGTACAAAAGGAAAAGAGAATTTTGGTTGGAAACATTTGCTATTAGCATAAGGTGTTTCTTTTTTTTTTTCTTTTTTCAATATGGGTTTATAAGAATTATACCAATTAGGCCAAAATATTTTGCTTTTTTTTTTAAAAAAAAACCCATGTTATAATTCTCTGTACCACTAAAATCAATGATACTAATACAGTACATTCGTCAGATGACTTAAAATTCCAAACATTGACAAAATCTCTTTGAAAAAATGACCCAAGAAGTCCAACGTTGTATCATTTTCACACGGAAATAGTGAGCCAGGTTCCATTTCAATCCACCTGTAACACAAAATACAATTATTGTAGGACCTCAATTGATCCATTTCTTTTGATACATAGTTTCAACTACTCCTAAAGCTTCTACACCAGTATAATTTAGACCCTGTTTAATAATCCAATTCAATATTTAAACTTAATATATTCAGATCTTAACCTGTTTAGACACGTTTTATAACAAAAAATTAAACAGCAGGACAAAATTTTAATTGGTAACCATAATAAATACTTCTTTTTCTATGAGGATTTTTTCAATAGATTCTTATCGAATACTCGTTAATACCTACAATTCATCTAATCTATCATATATATACATATACTAACAATTATTACCCTCCATTGCATTTATATATATTTTTTCTATTTAATCTTATCTACCCTCCTTTGTATTTATTTACTTTTCCTAATTAATCATACATTTTAAAAAAAATATGACACTTGAAATATATTTTAACAAGTGTCCAATAATCAGAACCTTCCTACAACAGAACCACCATCCAGGCGCGAGCAGCTAAGCCAGAGTTGCATATACTTCCACTTATCAACTTTGCTTAACTTTAAGGAAAGCATCTCTTCTGCTTATACTCGAAACATCGCCAGAATAATGCACTTCATACTTTTATGTTTCCTTCCAGTCATACCATAAGGTGGCTTCTGGGACGCAGTTGATCAAAAAGTATAATAAGAGGTTTCCCTATTGAATATTTTGACATCCTATCAACTATTGACGCAACCAATCCTTAGATAACCCAATAATTGGGATTAGCATAAGAATTAGAAGGCTAAATGACACGCAAGCAGGTTGAAAAATACACAAAGTGGGACACCAAGTTTCAGCTTTTCAAAGGTGTCAGCACTCAGTATTGCAGGCTGCAGCACACAGAAAAACCAATGTTTTTTTTTTAAAAAAAAAACTTAAAAAGTACTTTTATTGCATTACTGTCAGCAAAGTTTACCTACCAAAGCAAAACTCCACAGAAGAATTCACACTGCATATAACACAAATTTCAAATTTCACAAGAACATGAGAGCCTGCTATGGGCAAATGGCAACCTGAGCAATATCCAGATGATTCAACAAAATCAAGCAAAAGCCCATTAAATATCTCGCTTCTCAGCTCTCAACGTATTCTCTTTTCTTTATAGATAAGCTTATCCCCTTCAACTTTACTTTCTCCTGATAAACAGAACTCAGATAGATAGCTACTAAGAAGAGTTTTTGAGCACCCACTCCACCAAAGTTGATATGCCAAATCCTGTTGCACCCTTCTTCTTTTCATTCCAAACAGGACCAGCCATGTCAATGTGCATCCACTGTACCTTTTCGTCAACAAACTGCGAAGCAAACAAACAAGCCACAAAATATACCATTGGAAAAGAAAAGGGAAAAAAATGCAGCATGCGATCATTGCTTTCCAATTTTAAGAACACACCCGATTAGACATTTAGAAAACCTTCATGTTTCCTAATGGCCTGAAACTTGCTCAATTCCTTTTTCAAAAGCTCATGTGTAATTGATGCAGACCAAAACGGTTTAGGAACCAAAATTATGCATCAGAAAGTATTTTCATTTCACTGGTGCAGAATAAGATATCAAAGACCAAATTGACACAGAGATCATATTTCAGATACCACTACATTTTCTTTACCTTTTCCCTGATACTTTTTTATTCTTTTTCTTTTTTGGGGAGGTGGGGAGGGAAAGGAAGGGGGAAGAAATGCAGAAGTTTCTGATTAGTCATGTTCAGCTATTGATCTTAGCAATGTAAAGGCATTGTATAATTTCTGTAACACATGAAACAGAATTCATTAACAATGCTGTCAATTGACGGTATGATTTCAAGTAAAGAGTGGTTTGATTTTCTTACACACTTATTGACCATAAACGCTTCTGTTTTAACTTGATCTAGAAAGTTTCAAAATCAGATGACAAATTAGGCAAAGCCAAGTTTTCAGATCAATACCTGCTTCAGGAACAAAGCTGCAGTGATAGAACCACCTGGACGACCACCTGTATTTACCATATCAGCTACTCCAGATTTCATAGATTCCCAGTAACTTTCCTCCAAAGGCATCCTCCAGAGTTTTTCTCCAGCAACTTCAGATGCTTCAAGTACCTCCTTTGCCAGGTCATCACTAGGTGTGTAAACACCTGTGGTGTGTAAACACCTGTGTCAAATTTCCAAAGTCAATACAACTGCAATCATAAAACTGTTTTCCCTTCCTTTATCTTTGGGGTGTGGCTAATGCCACTGGAAGCATTATCAATGCAAAAATGATGTATTCCAGAAATGCGTCAAAATCTAAAAAATCTACTTCCTCGATAATTTCATAAAAGATTAGGACACAGTTTATCATAATGTACATGTAGTTTTGCACATCTTTATAAGAAAGAGTATAAAAACTTGTTCACGCAAGACATACATGCATTACCACGTAATGATTTTCACCAAAAAGAACGAGAGAGACAGAGAGAAACAAGAAGTACAAACCAGCAATTGAGGACCCAAGAGCTATTATACATGCCCCGGTCAATGTAGCCAGATCAACAATCTGCATAAAAAAGTAACTCGTCACTCAGACAGCTAGAGATATTGCTAAGGGAAGACTGAAATGATATTAACTCTACTGGCAAAAAGCAAAACATAGGACGTTTAAAGGTGGTGAGGGTCATGTATCTGACCTGATGCCTATACATTTTAACATTGAGACAGAAACTTCATGATATAATGAGTAACGTCAGGAGTCTGAGATTCCCACCATGAACAATTCAAGGAACCAAACAGGAGTTTACTTTGCATATAGTGAACTGTCCAAAACGAAAAATCAACTTCCAACAGGATCACAATACTTATTACCCAGCAAGTCAAGTCGACCACTTTATGATTGTCCAAGCTTTCCAAGTTTCGCAAATAAATATAATTAAACAAAAATATTATAATAACTACACAGAATAGCAGTTTCAACTTTCAATCTCCCTTAAAACAGCCTATCAGATTCTGCCATTGTAGCTTTCAAAATGATAGCATACAAAAATGAGGTAGTTCCTTCATTCCTTCTCCCCTAAGTATTCTGCAAGGTTTGCTGCTTGTCTTTTCGCTTGGAAAGAGGAGTACAACAAAAATTAAAAACACACACCCGAAAAAAAAAAGGAACTTGTACTAATAAGGAGAGCAGAAGGAAGAAGAAAAACATAAAATTATCAAGCATACACAGCATCTGAATCATACCTTTTCAACCCCTTGATTACAAGCATATACTAGAGCATCTGCGAGAGTGAGTCTTCCCTCGGCATCAGTATTGTTAACCTATGATGAAGATATACATAAGAAAGCAATTTATATAAATTCATCTACCAGATGTATAGGGACAAAACTTGTTCACTTATGTGATAAAAAGAATAGACATGAAAGATGAGAGTTGCAAACTCTTCTCCTTTCTGTCAATGTTTCCAAGCAAAAGACTTGCTAAAATCAATGTGCAAACTCTTGAAACACATATATTCATGGTTAAATTATTACAAATTAAGAACCATCATAATGTAACAAGAGTCAACCATGAGTGAAAAGAAAATCTGGTCTTTTACTGGACATTTTGTAGCTTTTATCAAGTTTAACAGAGTCCATCAGAATTACAAAAAGAGACATTTTGTAGCTTTTATCAGGTTTAACAGAGTCCATCAGAATTAC
Source organism: Coffea eugenioides (assembly GCF_003713205.1). Taxonomy (NCBI): domain Eukaryota; kingdom Viridiplantae; phylum Streptophyta; class Magnoliopsida; order Gentianales; family Rubiaceae; genus Coffea; species Coffea eugenioides. Next base: position 15,061,391 of record NC_040040.1, read on the forward strand.
AAAAAGAATAGTTTCACATAAAAGTTAAATGCTTCTAGGCCACTGAGCATATAACATAAAATCAGATTGAATACCTGGTAAAAAAGTAAACCTATATAGTCAATTGTCTAATTATCTCATCATGCTGCAGTATATAAGCATGCAAGCAAAAGTGTATGAACCCGTAAGCAAATGTATATCGATTGTCTAAACAAGGAAAATGAGTTGAGGTCGGCAACAGAGCCTAATTTGTGCAGAGACTATGATAATTCACACCATCTGTAGAACCAGGAAAGAAGAAATAAAAGTATATTTCTGGCCCCATCAGATCAGATAGTAGTAACTGAAGTCATTCCTGTCCGAAAGCATTACCTCAATAGTCTTTCCATTTGAAGCTGTGACAATATCTCCAGGTCTCATACCTGTTCCACTGATCATATTTTCACAAGCTGCAACAATGAAATGAACCTACAAGCAAATAACTTTTTATTAGCCCATAGCATCCATTAGAAGGTACAATTGGTAAGAAATTGTTTAGATATTCTTCCCGCAAGAGGTGATAAAAGTTAGTTAAGGATAAAAACAATTCAGCAAGACTGGTAAACAACTCACCTCTACTCCAGCTGGCTTGATTTGGCCAAGAGCCTTTGCTGCACCCAACACAGCTGCAGAGCCTCCCATATCAAATTTCATGAGCTCAATTGAACATCCTGGTCCTGTCTTGATATTGTAGCCACCACTGTGACAATAAAGAAAGGCAAATGTTCTTGATCAATGGTCCACAAAAAGAAACTATGAGAACATTATAGTACATGACAAAAGCAGCGACCCTCCAGGCAACCAAAATTTATTTTGTGCCACTTATTACCTGTCAAAAGTCAACCCCTTTCCAACTAAAGCCAGCTTAGTTTTGACGGATCCACCCAGAGGCTTGTAAACTATATGGATAAAATGCGGAGGATTAGCAGAAGCTGCAGCAACACCCAGATAGGATCCCATTTTTAACTCTTTGCACTGCTCCACGTTCAAGATTGTTGTAGTGAGTACATCGCTGTACAATGAAGCAATCCTTTTGGCCTCTTCAGCTAGTACCGCTGAAGTACAAGAGACAGAGGTGAAGTATGAGGGGAACACTCGTCTTCCAACATGCATAAATTTGGGGAGAAAAACAAGGACAAAAAGAAAAACATAAAGTCATTTGGGCGTTAAATACCGGGCAGGGGTTAAAGGCTGAATATGGGAATCAAAACAAAGGTAACAATCTGCATCGCTCAACTAGTACATAAAAAGAGATTGCAATGAAAGATTCACCAACCAGGGGTGAGTACGTTGGCTGGCGCATTGACAAGGTTTATGCCAAAAATAACTGCTGAGGATACAGATTCTGCAAATTTAAGTTTCTTTTCTATCTCAGGTCCAGTACCCAAACCAAGAATGTCCACAGATGTAAGAGTTGGTTTCTTTGACTCTGACTTAAACCTGCTATCTTCATAAGTCCCCAGCACAGTTCCTAAAAAAACACATTATATGGTCACTGTTTAATCAATCAAGTTCCAAAAAAGGGAAAAAAAATACACACAGACATAAGCAAAATAATTTGGACAAGTGAACACACCAGATGCTATGGCTGAAACAGTTGTAAGCCTTGAATCTGCAGAGAGAGTTTCAGAAGAAGCAAGGGCAATGGCAACATTACTTGCCTGAGCAGACTTAGCTGCAGCAGCAATTGTCTCACCAAGACTGCGATAAGCGGCAGTAGTCGATGCTGCTTGTCCAAGCCCTACCAAGCCAACCCTTTTAGTCCCCAGGCCAGGAACTCTGAGAATTGTTGACTGCCCAGCCTTTCCAGTGAAATCCTCCTCAGAAGACGCTTCAGACAACAAACCACCTAACTTGGAATCTAACTTTTGCAAGATTGGATTTTGGAACTTTGAACTTTCATCTTTTGCTATGTCTTTCTCTGTGACACCTATAGCAAGTATGTCTCCTTTCCATTCAACCAAATCAATCTCTTTTGCCGCAAAAGAGATCTTCCAAGAGTTCCATCAACACATTAAAAAATTCAGCAATTCATCAACCATGAAAATACCAATCAAACAGCAATATTTATACACATGGGATGAAAAATATCTACATTTATATGACCTCAAATAATCAAGCCAAAGAAGTACTTTTAGTTCCGAAATTGATCAAAAGAACCAGACTGAGCAAGAGAACTCTTCAATGTCAAAACATGAGTTACATATATATAAAAAAAAAAAGATAAAAAATGTACTTAAGGTCTATCGTGATCAACAACAGAAACAAAAGTTGAAATAGAAATTCTAAATTACCGAAAAAGACTCAAACTCGATGCATCAGAAATGTACAAAAAAATCCAAATCCAAACTAATATATCAAAATATCATGTTGAAAAACACTGTCCGAAGAAGTATTTCTAAGTACAATCTGTTATGCAACATCCAGAATAACATATATTAATTCAATCAAGTGATGATTGTCTATTAGTCCAAAACTAACACCAGATGAAACTAAATTCCAAGAACACAATAAAAAATTCATAACACAACAAGCAAAGCATTCAGAACAGTTCAAATCAACCTACAAAGAAAAATAGTAATACTAAGCAAGTATTCTTTAGTTGGGACTTAAACCTTTTGCGGCTCAATTTAATTAGGCTGAGTAAGGCCAAGACCAGCCTTAGCAATGTAGCAATGGAGTGGGCCATGCATTTTGCTCTTCTTGAAGAATAACAACACAAGGGTGCAACAGAAAAAGAAAAACACCAGATGGGTTTAGATCGAAATCTCATAAAAACTGAGTAACAAGATGATGAAAAAGAACAAGAAAAAGTTGAAGCAACAAAAGTATGAGAACAAGAGGCTAAAGATGCTGATGCTCTAACGGCTGCAATTGTACAGTGGCATGGCTAATCTATTTATACTACTAGAAGTCTAGAACAAATATAATATCGTCAATAACGTATGAAAAATCAGAGCGCAAAAGGAGAGTATGTTGTGGGGTTCCTCAGGCTCAATGGATTTGATCAACTGTGCTTGTTGACCTCAGCGACAGCATCTTTCTTGCCAGACTGACTAAAAAGATTTCGTTTTCCTTTTCATTATCTTTAAGGGCTTTTGCTAGTTTGTTTACCTTATCCCTTGGTAGAGTTCTTAGTATGTTGAATGATAGAATTAGTATTGTATAGTATTCTTAATCTATTTACATTATAAAAATGAAAGAGCATAATGCTATCATGTTCATTAGTTACCTTTTCATTGGGGTACAGTTAGTAGATCACATTATCACAATGGCTTTGCCATGCCTTTTCAATGAGTATAATGCTCACTTTTTACTTTCAGAATTATACTAGTTAAAGCGTGATTATTTTTAAAGAAGATCACTTTTTATCATTTAAAAATTATAATAACAAGTCAAATCGAGCTAATGAAAAATGTGGAGGACTGTGTTTTTAACTTCCAGCCTTGGCCAGCCGCAGAAATCCCGAAATACAGATTAGTTTTCATTGACACATAAATAATCGCTACATTAATAAAGCCAACATTTTTGCCATCGTATTTAATTCAGGTAAACGAGTTGAGTAAAATATTGCACATATGCTCGCATAAGGTATCTTAAGGTCGGCTTATACCAATCAAACAGCAATATTCATGCGTATATGATGAAAAAAATATATTGACATTTATATAGCGTCAAGGAATCAAGACAAAGAAGCATTTTTAGTTCCAGAATTGATCAATGAACCAACAAAAGAACCCTATAGTGTCATAAAAATTTGAACTTTGGACTCTCATGATCAACAACAGGTAAAAAAGTTGATGCAAATTTCTAAATTTCCGACAAAGACTCAAACTTGATGCATCAGATATAGACCCAAAAAAAAAAAAAACTCCAATCCAAACTAATTGATCAAAAGCCATGTTGCAAAGCAGTACCAAAAGAAGTATTCATAAGTACAATCAGTTGAGCAGCATCCAGACTAATACATCAGTCCAAAACTAACAACAGATGAAACTAAATGCCAAGAATCCAACCAAAAATTCATCAAACAACAAGAAAAGCATTGAGCACAGCTGAAAATCAACCTACACTGAGAACTACTAGTATTTAGCAAGTGTGATTGAGTTGGAGGACTTAAACCTTAGGGGGCACAATCTGATTAGGCTGAGTAAGGCCAAGAGTGGCGTGAGCAATGGAGTGGGCCATCCGTTTTGCTCTTCTTGAAGAATAATAACACAAGGGTGCAACAGAAACAGAGAAACCCCAGAGGGGCTTAGATCGAAATCTCGTAAAAACCGAGGAACCAGATGATGCAGAAGTATAAGAAGTGGAAGCAACTAAAGTAAGAGAACAAGAGGCTAAAGATGCTGATGCTCTGATGGCGGCCATTCTGCAGAGTGGGGGGCTAATCTATTTATACTAGTAGAAGTCTTGAACAAAAATCGTATCATCAAAAATGGAGAGTGTGATGTGGGGCTGGGTTGCTCAATGGGCTCAGTCACCAATGCCTGTTGATGTCAGCTCCAGCATCTTTCCTATCAGCCTATGATTAAAATTGATTTTTGATTTGGTTTTTCCCCTTATCTTTTTGGGATTTTGCTAATCTGTTTAAATTATCCATTGGTAGAGTTCTTTATTTTGAATCTTGGCTTAGTATTAGAGTATTTTACTGCTATATGCTATTGAATGTTATATTGTTCATCTATCAACATTACGAAAATGAAAAAGAATAATAACGCTAGCTTGTTCTTTTTCTTTTGAGCAAATATGCTATCTTGTTCATTAGTTACCTTCACATTTTAATTGTTTGACGTATACTTTAGTACATCATATATTATTACGATGCCTTTGCCACGCTTTTTCCACAACCAAAATTGTTGCACTTTTTTATTTTGACTTGTAGTAATAAAACTATATGTTTATTATAAAATAAAAAGGTAATTTTGTGTCCTTTCTTGGATTCTTATATTATCCTAATAACGTAAAATCAGGTTAAATAAATTATTGCATAGAGTATCTCATTAATTTCACAAGTTGACATAGGTAAAATTCACTAAAATTTTGAAATCATACGGAAAATAAACCTGAAAAAATAATATCCTAGCCCTTATGTGCAGGAATTGAATCTCCAAATTTACTATTTTGTGGTAAATAAGGAGGAAACAACATTTTAATCCTGCCAAAAAAAACAAAAATGAATAATATTGAACGCAATGAGGGAATAACACCTTTCAACTTGAAATTTTGACAAAAAGAAAAAAACAACATTCTAGCCCTTCAATTTTGTAATAATTCCAAAACAAGACATATTGTTCATCGATCAAAGATTGAATCTTGGTTTATATTCTTGAATGCTATCTACTAGAGATAGAGATACAAAAGGATGCTATCCTGTTGATGTGTTACGCTTTAAATTATTTTTTGTTGTACATTAGTATCTCACAATACATTTGCCATGATTTTATCACAAGCATAATGATTTTATTTCTTATTTTTGAAGGGTAATACTATATGTAATTGGACTTGAATCACCTTCAATAAATACAACTAGATAAAAACAAATTATTTGTATTTTGAATCTAGTCTAGCAAATCTTGAAGGAAAATGATGTTAGAACTCCTCAAAAAATCTCAAACACTCATTCCTTTTACATTTAAGGAGTGTTTAAAATAGTGCTAATATTCATTTCCTTTCTTAAAATATGAAATGGGAGATAATAAAACCAAATAGTACAAGAGTTAGATACAAATCATCATTAGGGGGACTCAAACCAGAGCCTTGGCTATGACTTCTTCTCAGGTAACTCACCGAAATATGGGTAAGACGTCCACCCGTCTGATATGAATATATGATAGCGGTTAGTGAAAAACTGACAATCGACATATGACTGGGTGTGGATTAGTGAGAGAGTGAAAGATTATTAGAGTCATTAATGTATTTATAACATACTAATGGACTATTTATGTAATTCTAACAAATGTATGTTCTGTTCCCAGGCACAACCACCGCTTGCTCGGTTCGGTCGGTTGGTCCGCTTCCACCGGGAAAGGGAAAACGAAGAAATAAATAAACTATATATACATATATATATCGTCTGAATCCCATGCTTCGCGTGCGTAGAGTTGCCTATTGTACATCCGTCTAGAACTTACTAGAAGAAGTCACCGGTTTCGATTCTGGGGCTGGGGAGCTGTGTATCTTCTGAAACCCTAGATGAGCTAAATTCTGAAGCATTGTACTAAAAGAAAGAAAAAAAGAAAGAAATGGTGGCAACAAATCTCAAAGCAGAGACAATGAAGCTGATGGAGCAGAGGAGCGGGATTGAGGCTGAAATGAACGTCATCATCGAAAATCTCTGCCGTCCCGGTGGCCCCGGTCTGTCCGGCAACCTCCTTGATTCCGAGGCATGCTTTTATTTTTGGAAATTTCTAGATTTAGAGTTATTTGCTGATATCATTTATTGATGAATTAAGGTAGTAATGTTTGCTATTATCTTGCAGGGATTTCCAAGGGCTGATATCGATATTCCTGCTGTGAGAGCTGAACGTCATAGGCTTGCAGGTAAATATGTTGCATAAATGGTTAGTATGGTCAATTCTCTTCCTTTTTTAAGTTCAGGTGAGTAAATTTTGGTGTGCAAGTGATGTAATTATGAGCAGAGCAAGATTAATCGAGGGTTTGTGATGGGCTAATATCTCAGTGGGATTCTTACTAAGTGGAGCTTGAGTTCTTGGGAAATCTTGCCCCAAATTAAACCGATAATGTGGCTAAATGATGTTGCTTGTTTTAATTTCATAGAAGTTTTTGGTGAATCTTAAGTTACTTAAACTAAACTAGGAGTTGAGCAGGATGTTTGCATCTTGAATGAGATGTGGAACTTGGAAAAAGTTAGCAATTTTTGCGAGTTTTCTGCACAAGAGAGACAATCTGTTTGTCTAAGAAGATAGTTATTTGGTTGCCTTTATCTTCATTGCCATGCTGCCGTTTGAATTCTAAACTGGTCATGAAAATTGGAAGCAGTAAATGGTAGTCTCAGGTTTTGAAGAGACACGAGTAGTTATTGTAAAGCAAAGGCTTTTTGTGCAAGGCAATATCATACCTGGCTTTGATGTGATGAAACTGTTTAATCAAATCTTGGGAAGTGTTATATTTGGTTTTTGCTTTCATTTTTGTGGTACAGCATTTATGACAACTATGGGAAGGTGGAAGTTTATGTGGAAGAAATGGTGGTATACCCCCACCTCCTTTCCCAATAATTTGTGCTCTCAAGTAACTCAACTGTATTCTCTATTGGACCCTGCTCTGCAGTCTTGATTATTAAACTTGTGAATAAGATGATGAGATTATGGAAGGTTCTTTATTGTTCTGTTTCAGTTCGACATGCACTATGATGTGGTTAAGTTGTTTGTATCTACCCTTCTAGATGAAAAGTTGAACCTCTTTCTTAATCTGAATAGCATCTCTGAAAAGAACCATGCAGTTTTGTTCAATTGATCTTCATCCAGTAAAGGGCCACTTGGATTAAATCTACATAGTTACTATTTGGGAAAACTGTTAGTATATTTGATGTAAGTTCACTGAGCAATGTCTTTTGGAAACCTAATGGTTTTGTCATGTTGATGCTATGATGGCCATCATTGTGCAGTCAGCGAGATTGTGAATTCTCTCTGTTTGTTTTTCAGAGCTACGCAATGATCATAAAGATATCACAGAGAAAATAAACCAAAATATTCAAGTTCTGCATTCAGCAAGGCTTACTTCTACGACAACTGAAGATACAGGTAATCATTTCAATTTTATGTCTTTCTTGCTGTTCGCATTGATCAAGCTTGTGAATGAGTTATGTTGTTTATTTTTAGTATTTTAATTTCCAATGTCAACATTTTTTTCCAAAAACTTATTGTTATTGACTCATCAGTTGGTGTAACTTTCTTATTCTTGCATTCTGCGTCAATGTTGAACAATTGATTGCCTTGTTTGAGTCACCTGAAACTTTATATATTTCACAACTGAGAATCTTAGTTAATGCCAAGGGGCTTCTGCCCCCTTCTGGATTGTACTATGTCATGGTCCCAACAGTTGCATGTATTTCTGCTATTTGTTGCTAGTTACTCAGCTAACAATATTTTATGTACTTTTTAAGGTGATGCAGGGATGATTGATTTAAATCCTTCTGTAAATTCTGCCACAAGGGATGCATCAAGGGCCATGGATGTTGATGTAGTTGTAAGCAAGCCCTTTGCAGTGGTTGATGAAATAACTGAAGGTTCTCCAGCCGCAGAAGACGGTGTACAACTTGGGGATCAACTTGTGAAATTTGGATGTGTGGAATTTGGTGAAAACCTGTTGCAAAGGCTTGCTGCTGAAGCGCAGACAAATCAGGGGCGTGCAATACCTGTGGTGGTTCTCAGGCAGGGTGCTCGGGTTAGTTTAGCAGTTACACCAAGACCATGGCAGGGACGTGGCTTATTGGGGTACGTTCAAACTTTTTCTTCCTTGCTTATGGATCTCTTTATTGTCTAAAATAGTTCTAGCTATTTAAAATT
>NC_040040.1:15077309-15174916 GCF_003713205.1 Coffea eugenioides
AAATTAAGAATATTTTGGCAAGAAAAATATTGTAAAGAAGAATAAGGAAAGAAATCTCCTTGCAAAGACAAAATTTCTATGGAAAAGAAATAGTATTTAGTATTTTCTTTTTCAAATAAGAAATATTTTGTTTTTTGTTCATCTTTACCCATTCACCTACACAATATTTCCTTAAGGGTTTTGTCTTGACTCTTTTTTTTTTTGGTAGTTTTTTTTCTTGGTTTTTATGAAATGTAAATCCAGTTATTTTCTTGTTAAAGTACTTCTATTATTTTTTCAAACGGCTCAAAAACACAAGGATTGTTTGTGCTACTAACTTTTTCTAAGAATTTCTTTCTATTTTTAGAAAGAATAGAACACTGATGTTTCACTTCTTATGTGGATGTACATGTAGGCTGTTTTTACAGACTCGGACCGGACCGGCCAGTGGAACCGAGAACCGGCCAGGCATCCGGTCCGAGCTAGATAAGAAACTCGGATATTAAAAACTCGGTCAAACCCGGTCATAAACCGGTGAACCGGAAAATTTGACCGGTGAACCGGAAAATTAGATCAACCCCTGTTTTTTTTTTGTTGCCTTTTTTGGCCTTTTTTTTCAGTCAAAAATTTGACTGACCGACACTCAGACGAAATGAACAAAACTCTTGGTCGCTCCTCTGCTTCTCTTTCCGAAGTTTTCTTTCTTTCTTCTTCAGCCCAATAACCCTAAATCTAAAAGCCTCCACCGTTGTCGCTTGAGATTCACCTGCGGAGTGAAAGGCCTGTTGAGGAAGAGAGACCACCTTCAGTGGCAGCCAGTGAATTAGTTCAGTTGAGGCAAAGACACACAGTTTCTGGTTTGCGATTTTGATGTGGGTAGTCCTTGTTCATCAGCCCAATTAACCTGTTTCCATCTATTTCTAACGCTGTCAGCGCTTCTAAATTCATGTAATAGTAGCATACATCGAATAATTTTTCTAGCTTTGATCATGTCAATTGTCGTGAACACTTTATCCTAATCATGAAAGTCTTCGTTTTTTGCTGAAAAGGGGACTACCTGCAGAAAATTTACCTTTACCTAGCTTTTTTTTAGAGTATGGATGGGGTGAATCCGGACACTTTAAATCCGAATGCCTTTGGTGTATCAATGTCTTGTTCTATTGACTTTCACACTTTCCGGATGTTTGCTAAGTTTCCATGGGCTTCTATAGAACTTGTGCTGCCATTTTGGATTGGTTTTACTTCTGGGTCTGCCTTTTTACAGTATTGTATCTTTCCCTATTTTAGCTTTGTTGACTTAGTTATAATGGCGTGCTAAGGGTGAGGACTTGAACACTGGGCTATTGAGAATGGAAAAAGTTTATACGTAATCAGTAGGATATCATTGTTCTCAGCATAATCTAAGGCTGTCATATTCGTTTGGTTGGAAAATTCAATACAATGTAGTTGTAAAGCATTTACTTAGCAATGGTCAGAGTCTTTAATCCACAAAAAGGACACCTCTAAGGAAATTGTCATTAGCTCTCACAAAAAAAAAGCACTCTTGATCTGGCTTATCATCAAGATGATTGATACCATGAAGACTCAGAATTATCATGGATGCATCTGATTGAGAGATGCTACTGTAAAGGCAGTTAATTTTCTTCATTACTTCTTTTCCTGCTTGCCAAAAATCTCCGATCCCATGGTAGTCTCCTAGGTTTGATGTACTTGATTTCTTGGGCTCCATTGCTTTGACTTCTCTAAGGTACACTTCACATACAGTGTAGGGGGCAAAGAGTAGCTGGCCCTTGTATGTTTCAAATACTATATTGCTGATGAGATCTGAAAACCAATAAAATATGTAGAATAATTGCTGTATATTTTCATTTATGTAAAATATGTAAAATACTTTACAATTTATTTTCATGTGTAATAATTGCTGTAGATTTTCATTTATAGGATATTTTTTAAATTATCTAATATTTTCAACGTTCTTTGGATTGCTATTTGTTAAGGATTAAACATGTATGGGATTTCTATTTTATAAATTTTGTGAGTTTGAATGAATTTGGTGAATTGTTTGATGAATTGGATATAAATTTAGATGATAATTGGGTTCTTTGGTTATATTTTATAAATTTGATTTGCAGGTATATATATATATATATATATATATATATATATATATAGATATATATATGACGTATATATGACGTCATCCGGGTCGACTCCCTATCGACCCCGGTCGAACCCATTGACCCCTGACCTCTGACCTCGACCGAGTCGAGTCCCGGTCCGAGTCTGAAAACATAGCATGTAGGACATGCCACACGAAAATAATCTTTTTTTTTTTCAAGTTTTGAGAATGCAATTATTAATTCTAAATTTTGAACTTAGGAAAATTTCTATCTCGATAAATTTCCTTATGCACATATGGAATGTGCCTGTAAAAGAAGATTTACACTCCTATAATATTTTATTTATTCACGTATATTCCCTCAAAAATGTTTAGTCTCTGCAACTCCATCTTGTTCCTTGAATTCCAGCTACGACTTTGACAATTTCAATTAAAATTTTGCAAGTTATGGTATATTGTTTTTGCAAAATAAATGGAAATCACTCGGAACTCTTTTTGGAGATAAAAGATTGGGAATTGAGGAACATTCTTTGGTGAAAATTAAAGCTTCGCAAGCAATGTCATTGGCTTAGAAAAATGGAGAAGGGAAAAAAATATGGACTTGACTTCTTGTAGAAGGACTTGGAGATTCTTTGTCAATGGCTTCGAGAGTTAGAAATGGATATCAAACTAATGATATGCTAATGATTCTGACCTTGATTTCCATTTGTATTCTAGAATGTCAACCTAAAACATCCTCGGAAAAATAATACCCTCATGAACACAATTCACTTCTAGCACATAAAAAATAATTAAATGGACGAAAAATTGGGTTATGAACGTTTGTATGTTATGGACTCTATAGGGTGTAGAAAAGCCGAAGTACATTGCATTTATATCGTTGATTAGTCCATTCGAGTTTTGTTTTGTTGTATTAAATTATGGGTATAATGAACTTTGACTCTGCAGCAATGTTATTGTGTTGGATTTAGAAACTTGCTATAAAAAATTGTGGAGTTGTTAGAGTAGAGCATTTTAGCCTACATAGGATTTTGAATTAGTCGGTTTGGTGTCAATTTGGGATAGTAAATTATTTGTGACAATTTTGTGAAAAAATACTATAATATTTTTTTTATGTGATGTATATGAGATAAAAAAAAGTAATTAAAAAATATATTGATGATACAAGCAAATCAGTGTATGTAAATAAGATGAAAATAATATTATTATGTAATTCAAACATAACATTTTTTTCGAGTGTATTTTGTCTTTTGTGAGACAAGCTTTCAGTTCAAACTTTATGAAAACTTATCTAAGTCAAGTTAGTGTGAAAGCATTAAATTAGTCATTGGCAAATGTCAAATCTTAGTCGAATTTTCATGGTAAATTTTTTTTTTTTTTTTGAGAAATCTTGAAAATTATATAAAATGTATAGACATAATATGATTGGGCATTTTGAAATAACTTTCCGCCTTCACGGTTCACCTCGACAGCCAATTTTGTAGGCAATGTACTGATTATGGAATGTTGTGGAAGTCTTCATGCCGTACCTTACTTTTATTGGAAACTCATTGAATGACAGCATAAAATAAAGTCCACCACTGGGCCACCAAAAGATGTGCCCTTTTAAGTGGAAAGTTCAAATTACATCTACTTTAAAATAAATTTAAAGAAGTTGTTAAAACATATTTTAATATAATCATATTTATTTATCTGTTGATTCTTTATATAATTTCTATAGTTTTAATTTTATCGGATTTGTTTATCCGCCGATCCCTTATACAGTCTCTTTAATCTTAATTTAGTTAGATCTATTTATCTGTTAATCCATTACACGTCTTCTTTAATATATCATTTCTTGTAGAATAGCATAAATCACATATTATCGTTAGATAAAAAACATAAAATAATTGTGTACCATAGACATAAACTAAGGGCGGCTTTTGCCCTCACAAGGCAGTGTCGGAACGAAACCGTCAGTCATACCAACGGCGTTAGTCTTCTGAGGATGTTCTATGAAACTTCCTCGAATTGGGTTATCTTTCAGAATTTTAAGAGTATATTTATGCACTTGCTCGTGACGATGATAGTTTAAACCGATCGATTTTGTTAGAAAGTCGACTTTATGATAATAACTCCGTTTAGAACTGAAATTCTCTGAAGTTAGAAAATAATTGTTTGCCGTCCAAATGAAATGAAACCAGTGGAGTCAAAGACTAGTCTGAATTCTGAAGGAGAAAACATGACTTCACCTGTAAGGCTTATGTGCTTTGCTTGATTTCCTTCCAAAGCTTACATTTTATTTATTGTTTTAACTGTCGCATAAATAGCTTCTTTTTTTGTTGCAATTTTTCTGAATTTTTTTGGGTAGTTTTTACTGTTCTTAAAATAATAAAAGATTCTTCTGGGATTCTTCACAGGAACTATTGTTTCAAAAAATTGCCTCTCATACAGCAGTGGTTTTTTTTTTTTTTTTTTTGTAATTTAGGGGAAAAATTGAATAAAAAATTCCCAATAAACACATACATCTTGTATCTTTTGGAATGGTTGAAACTTGGAACTTATGTGTGTGACAAGAATCAAAAGAAAGTGTCCACTTAGGAGGTTGCTAGTTTGGGATTATGATGTAAACCAGCTTGATTGTTTCGTTGGTTTAGGGAATATGTGGGAAAAGTTGATTGTTACAGGTCTTGTTTTACGAGGGTAATGACTCGATTCTTGAACTCTGATCTAGGTTATAAAAGCTTAGATAATTATGGACCACCAGTTTCCTGATGTGAATGGCTCTGGAATTGACGAAGGGAATGTTTTTTCAAGATTGAAGCAGTCTAATTTTAATTTGCAATTCCAGGAATCGTTGGATCCCGTAAATGGCTTTGGATTCGATGGTGATACTGTTTATGCAAGTCTTCGTTCGGAGGATCCTAGTACTTATTCTCCTTTTTATAACATGAGCTCGGAATTTGACTTTCCTGATGAGCATCAGTTCTACCCTGTGCTCAAATACATTAACCAGATGCTCATGGAGGAGAATGTGGATGAGCAGCCAAGTATGTCCCATGATCCATTAGCTATCCAAGCTGCAGAAAAATCTTTCTACGAAATTCTTGGCGAGAACTACTCTCCTTCACCTCTTGAAACATCTGTTGCAGCCCTTGAAAGAAATGCACAAACCCCAGAGGGCTTTAGTGAAAGTTCCACTAAGGATTCTAGGAACAGCAGCAGAAGTAGCATTTCTGCTGCCCCCTCGCCAGTTCTTGATCCTAATGAGTGGCCTGCAAAACAGCATTGTCCTCTGGGTAACTCTTTGGAGTCATCTTTCCAGACAAATTCAATCGAGTCTCCTCCTCAGCTGAAGAATTTGACTATCTGTGGAGATGGGCAGGTCGGATCTCTAACTGATAAGAATCTTGTTTCCAGTTTCTACAGTGATAGTAGAACCATGTTGCAATTCGAGAAAGGGTTGGAGGAAGGCAACAAATTTCTTCCAACTGGGAATCAATTGGTTATTGATTTAGACAAGTACACATTCCCATCAGAAATGAAGAATGCGGAGCTTGTGGCCAAGGGAAATAAAGATAAGGAGGAGAAATTGAATAATGGATTGCGAGGAAGGAAGCATCAATACCTGGATGATAGTGATTCATACATTAGAAGAAGCAACAAGCAGTCTACACTCTATGAGGAAGACGTTGAATTGTCAGAAACAATTGAAAGAGCACTGCTTTATGGTGATGTCAAACCGTCCCATGGATTCTCTGAGACCTTGCACAATGATCAATTGCTTCACAGATCTCATGTTGGAAAGAGTCAAACTGAAAGGCAGGTTACTGATGGTGGACCTTTTGATCTCATTGCAATGTTAATTAGTTGTGCACAGTTTGTTGCCAGTGATGATCATAGCACTGCAAATGAACAACTTAAGCTGCTTAGGCAGCATGCTTCCAGTAGTGGCGACCCACATCAGAGGCTGGCCTTCATATTTGTCAATGCTCTTGAGGCACGGCTGGCAGGCAATGGACATGACCTGCATGCTGCCTTGACTTCCAAGCCAATTGCAACTTCTGAGGAGTTGAAAGCCTTAAGGGTTTTTTTTTGTGCTCCATTCAGGCAGATTTATGCTTTCTTTGCAAACAAAATGATTCTGGAAGCAGCATCAAATGCTACAACACTTCACATTGTTGATTTTGGAATCACATTTGGCTTCCAGTGGCCTAATCTCATCCAACGGCTATCTAACAAAGATGGTGGGCCTCCCAAGTTACGCATTACAGGAATAAACTTTCCCCAACCTGGACTTAGGCCAGCAGCAAAAATAGAGCAGACAGGTCACCGCTTGGCAAAATACTGCAAAAGGTTTAATGTGCCGTTTGAGTACCAAGCAATAGCAACAAGAAACTGGGAGAAAATCACAATTGAGGAGCTGAAACTTAAAAGGAATGAAGTGCTTGCAGTGGCCTTTCAGTTTGATTCAAAGAACATTTTGGATGAGTTAGTGGGGAATGAATGTCCGAGGGATGCAATTTTAAGCTTGATCAGGACTATGAATCCCGATATTCTTGTAACTGAAGTTCTTAGTGCACAACTTTCTGGTCCTTTCTTTCTCTCCCGTTTCCGAGAAGCCCTTTTCTTCTTTTCCACTATTTTTGATGTTCTTGATAACAATTTACCGAGAAAAGATGGGCAGAGGATGAAATTTGAACAAGAATTTCTAGGAACTGAAATTTTCAATATTGTTGCATGTGAGGGCTTGGCTAGGGTTGAGAGGTGTGAGACATACAAACAGTGGCAAGCTCGTTATAAGAGGGCTGGCTTCAGGCAACTTCCCTTAAATCAAGATCTTATGAAGGAACTAAGAAGCAAAGTTAAAGAAGGCTACCACAAAGATTTCATGTTTGATGAGGATGGTTGTTGGTTGCTTCAGGGATGGAAAGGGAAGGTCATATGCGCTTGCTCTCCCTGGGTGCCTGCATAGACCTCTCTCTCTCTACCCCCCATTAACTTGCAGGTGCATCTCTGGTGGATGTGTGAGAACATGAGACCAATAGTTCAAGCTCTGCAAGTTTTTTTTTTTTTTTGGTACTGGCCTGAAACTACATTGTGATCATGAAATTTACTATGCACATATATCCTTTTGTTGGTGAAATTGTTAATATGTTGATGCAATTTTCCATAGAGCTGGCTTGTGTATGTTGGATGGTTAATATGGTTTATTTTTGTGACTTTTACGAGGCTACTGTGTTTTGTTCTTTCAAGTATCTGTCTCTGGAATTTATCGAGGTTACGGGGTCCAACAGTTGTTCTTGCTGTATATTGATTTTATACTTGATAGAGATTATGCAAGAGTCTGCAGAAGATGCTAAAAGAGATTTTTGAGTGGACCAAGACAAAAAAGTGGGCTGGCTTCAGGCAACTCAATGACAAACATAAACACAGGAGACTAAATAGGTATAGTTGTTGAATTCCCTTGTGCTTTAGTATTCTGTCATCGAAAATGTAGCATTTTGCTCCATTCACACTACAGAATCCAGAAATTTTTCTTGTATTATTAACTGAAGTACTATTTAACGCAACTGCTAATCAGATTCACTTGGGAATTGGGGAACATCACCTGTAGACGCGGATATAATGATCTGATTGCAAGTTCAGATTAACATTAATTCAGCGAGGTCCCGAATAGGTCAATGTTTACCATGGCAAATCAGAAAAGATGTCAAGGAAGAAATATCAAGCGAAAAATCCTTGTTCCGACATGAATTTTACCAGAAGTTCATGGCAACTTATCCTTGAACAGAAGACTGAAATGATATTAACTCTACTGGCAAAAAGCAAAACATAGGACGTTTAAAGGTGGTGAGGGTCATGTATCTGACCTGATGCCTATACATTTTAACATTGAGACAGAAACTTCATGATATAATGAGTAACGTCAGGAGTCTGAGATTCCCACCATGAACAATTCAAGGAACCAAACAGGAGTTTACTTTGCATATAGTGAACTGTCCAAAACGAAAAATCAACTTCCAACAGGATCACAATACTTATTACCCAGCAAGTCAAGTCGACCACTTTATGATTGTCCAAGCTTTCCAAGTTTCGCAAATAAATATAATTAAACAAAAATATTATAATAACTACACAGAATAGCAGTTTCAACTTTCAATCTCCCTTAAAACAGCCTATCAGATTCTGCCATTGTAGCTTTCAAAATGATAGCATACAAAAATGAGGTAGTTCCTTCATTCCTTCTCCCCTAAGTATTCTGCAAGGTTTGCTGCTTGTCTTTTCGCTTGGAAAGAGGAGTACAACAAAAATTAAAAACACACACCCGAAAAAAAAAAGGAACTTGTACTAATAAGGAGAGCAGAAGGAAGAAGAAAAACATAAAATTATCAAGCATACACAGCATCTGAATCATACCTTTTCAACCCCTTGATTACAAGCATATACTAGAGCATCTGCGAGAGTGAGTCTTCCCTCGGCATCAGTATTGTTAACCTATGATGAAGATATACATAAGAAAGCAATTTATATAAATTCATCTACCAGATGTATAGGGACAAAACTTGTTCACTTATGTGATAAAAAGAATAGACATGAAAGATGAGAGTTGCAAACTCTTCTCCTTTCTGTCAATGTTTCCAAGCAAAAGACTTGCTAAAATCAATGTGCAAACTCTTGAAACACATATATTCATGGTTAAATTATTACAAATTAAGAACCATCATAATGTAACAAGAGTCAACCATGAGTGAAAAGAAAATCTGGTCTTTTACTGGACATTTTGTAGCTTTTATCAAGTTTAACAGAGTCCATCAGAATTACAAAAAGAGACATTTTGTAGCTTTTATCAGGTTTAACAGAGTCCATCAGAATTACAAAAAGAATAGTTTCACATAAAAGTTAAATGCTTCTAGGCCACTGAGCATATAACATAAAATCAGATTGAATACCTGGTAAAAAAGTAAACCTATATAGTCAATTGTCTAATTATCTCATCATGCTGCAGTATATAAGCATGCAAGCAAAAGTGTATGAACCCGTAAGCAAATGTATATCGATTGTCTAAACAAGGAAAATGAGTTGAGGTCGGCAACAGAGCCTAATTTGTGCAGAGACTATGATAATTCACACCATCTGTAGAACCAGGAAAGAAGAAATAAAAGTATATTTCTGGCCCCATCAGATCAGATAGTAGTAACTGAAGTCATTCCTGTCCGAAAGCATTACCTCAATAGTCTTTCCATTTGAAGCTGTGACAATATCTCCAGGTCTCATACCTGTTCCACTGATCATATTTTCACAAGCTGCAACAATGAAATGAACCTACAAGCAAATAACTTTTTATTAGCCCATAGCATCCATTAGAAGGTACAATTGGTAAGAAATTGTTTAGATATTCTTCCCGCAAGAGGTGATAAAAGTTAGTTAAGGATAAAAACAATTCAGCAAGACTGGTAAACAACTCACCTCTACTCCAGCTGGCTTGATTTGGCCAAGAGCCTTTGCTGCACCCAACACAGCTGCAGAGCCTCCCATATCAAATTTCATGAGCTCAATTGAACATCCTGGTCCTGTCTTGATATTGTAGCCACCACTGTGACAATAAAGAAAGGCAAATGTTCTTGATCAATGGTCCACAAAAAGAAACTATGAGAACATTATAGTACATGACAAAAGCAGCGACCCTCCAGGCAACCAAAATTTATTTTGTGCCACTTATTACCTGTCAAAAGTCAACCCCTTTCCAACTAAAGCCAGCTTAGTTTTGACGGATCCACCCAGAGGCTTGTAAACTATATGGATAAAATGCGGAGGATTAGCAGAAGCTGCAGCAACACCCAGATAGGATCCCATTTTTAACTCTTTGCACTGCTCCACGTTCAAGATTGTTGTAGTGAGTACATCGCTGTACAATGAAGCAATCCTTTTGGCCTCTTCAGCTAGTACCGCTGAAGTACAAGAGACAGAGGTGAAGTATGAGGGGAACACTCGTCTTCCAACATGCATAAATTTGGGGAGAAAAACAAGGACAAAAAGAAAAACATAAAGTCATTTGGGCGTTAAATACCGGGCAGGGGTTAAAGGCTGAATATGGGAATCAAAACAAAGGTAACAATCTGCATCGCTCAACTAGTACATAAAAAGAGATTGCAATGAAAGATTCACCAACCAGGGGTGAGTACGTTGGCTGGCGCATTGACAAGGTTTATGCCAAAAATAACTGCTGAGGATACAGATTCTGCAAATTTAAGTTTCTTTTCTATCTCAGGTCCAGTACCCAAACCAAGAATGTCCACAGATGTAAGAGTTGGTTTCTTTGACTCTGACTTAAACCTGCTATCTTCATAAGTCCCCAGCACAGTTCCTAAAAAAACACATTATATGGTCACTGTTTAATCAATCAAGTTCCAAAAAAGGGAAAAAAAATACACACAGACATAAGCAAAATAATTTGGACAAGTGAACACACCAGATGCTATGGCTGAAACAGTTGTAAGCCTTGAATCTGCAGAGAGAGTTTCAGAAGAAGCAAGGGCAATGGCAACATTACTTGCCTGAGCAGACTTAGCTGCAGCAGCAATTGTCTCACCAAGACTGCGATAAGCGGCAGTAGTCGATGCTGCTTGTCCAAGCCCTACCAAGCCAACCCTTTTAGTCCCCAGGCCAGGAACTCTGAGAATTGTTGACTGCCCAGCCTTTCCAGTGAAATCCTCCTCAGAAGACGCTTCAGACAACAAACCACCTAACTTGGAATCTAACTTTTGCAAGATTGGATTTTGGAACTTTGAACTTTCATCTTTTGCTATGTCTTTCTCTGTGACACCTATAGCAAGTATGTCTCCTTTCCATTCAACCAAATCAATCTCTTTTGCCGCAAAAGAGATCTTCCAAGAGTTCCATCAACACATTAAAAAATTCAGCAATTCATCAACCATGAAAATACCAATCAAACAGCAATATTTATACACATGGGATGAAAAATATCTACATTTATATGACCTCAAATAATCAAGCCAAAGAAGTACTTTTAGTTCCGAAATTGATCAAAAGAACCAGACTGAGCAAGAGAACTCTTCAATGTCAAAACATGAGTTACATATATATAAAAAAAAAAAGATAAAAAATGTACTTAAGGTCTATCGTGATCAACAACAGAAACAAAAGTTGAAATAGAAATTCTAAATTACCGAAAAAGACTCAAACTCGATGCATCAGAAATGTACAAAAAAATCCAAATCCAAACTAATATATCAAAATATCATGTTGAAAAACACTGTCCGAAGAAGTATTTCTAAGTACAATCTGTTATGCAACATCCAGAATAACATATATTAATTCAATCAAGTGATGATTGTCTATTAGTCCAAAACTAACACCAGATGAAACTAAATTCCAAGAACACAATAAAAAATTCATAACACAACAAGCAAAGCATTCAGAACAGTTCAAATCAACCTACAAAGAAAAATAGTAATACTAAGCAAGTATTCTTTAGTTGGGACTTAAACCTTTTGCGGCTCAATTTAATTAGGCTGAGTAAGGCCAAGACCAGCCTTAGCAATGTAGCAATGGAGTGGGCCATGCATTTTGCTCTTCTTGAAGAATAACAACACAAGGGTGCAACAGAAAAAGAAAAACACCAGATGGGTTTAGATCGAAATCTCATAAAAACTGAGTAACAAGATGATGAAAAAGAACAAGAAAAAGTTGAAGCAACAAAAGTATGAGAACAAGAGGCTAAAGATGCTGATGCTCTAACGGCTGCAATTGTACAGTGGCATGGCTAATCTATTTATACTACTAGAAGTCTAGAACAAATATAATATCGTCAATAACGTATGAAAAATCAGAGCGCAAAAGGAGAGTATGTTGTGGGGTTCCTCAGGCTCAATGGATTTGATCAACTGTGCTTGTTGACCTCAGCGACAGCATCTTTCTTGCCAGACTGACTAAAAAGATTTCGTTTTCCTTTTCATTATCTTTAAGGGCTTTTGCTAGTTTGTTTACCTTATCCCTTGGTAGAGTTCTTAGTATGTTGAATGATAGAATTAGTATTGTATAGTATTCTTAATCTATTTACATTATAAAAATGAAAGAGCATAATGCTATCATGTTCATTAGTTACCTTTTCATTGGGGTACAGTTAGTAGATCACATTATCACAATGGCTTTGCCATGCCTTTTCAATGAGTATAATGCTCACTTTTTACTTTCAGAATTATACTAGTTAAAGCGTGATTATTTTTAAAGAAGATCACTTTTTATCATTTAAAAATTATAATAACAAGTCAAATCGAGCTAATGAAAAATGTGGAGGACTGTGTTTTTAACTTCCAGCCTTGGCCAGCCGCAGAAATCCCGAAATACAGATTAGTTTTCATTGACACATAAATAATCGCTACATTAATAAAGCCAACATTTTTGCCATCGTATTTAATTCAGGTAAACGAGTTGAGTAAAATATTGCACATATGCTCGCATAAGGTATCTTAAGGTCGGCTTATACCAATCAAACAGCAATATTCATGCGTATATGATGAAAAAAATATATTGACATTTATATAGCGTCAAGGAATCAAGACAAAGAAGCATTTTTAGTTCCAGAATTGATCAATGAACCAACAAAAGAACCCTATAGTGTCATAAAAATTTGAACTTTGGACTCTCATGATCAACAACAGGTAAAAAAGTTGATGCAAATTTCTAAATTTCCGACAAAGACTCAAACTTGATGCATCAGATATAGACCCAAAAAAAAAAAAAACTCCAATCCAAACTAATTGATCAAAAGCCATGTTGCAAAGCAGTACCAAAAGAAGTATTCATAAGTACAATCAGTTGAGCAGCATCCAGACTAATACATCAGTCCAAAACTAACAACAGATGAAACTAAATGCCAAGAATCCAACCAAAAATTCATCAAACAACAAGAAAAGCATTGAGCACAGCTGAAAATCAACCTACACTGAGAACTACTAGTATTTAGCAAGTGTGATTGAGTTGGAGGACTTAAACCTTAGGGGGCACAATCTGATTAGGCTGAGTAAGGCCAAGAGTGGCGTGAGCAATGGAGTGGGCCATCCGTTTTGCTCTTCTTGAAGAATAATAACACAAGGGTGCAACAGAAACAGAGAAACCCCAGAGGGGCTTAGATCGAAATCTCGTAAAAACCGAGGAACCAGATGATGCAGAAGTATAAGAAGTGGAAGCAACTAAAGTAAGAGAACAAGAGGCTAAAGATGCTGATGCTCTGATGGCGGCCATTCTGCAGAGTGGGGGGCTAATCTATTTATACTAGTAGAAGTCTTGAACAAAAATCGTATCATCAAAAATGGAGAGTGTGATGTGGGGCTGGGTTGCTCAATGGGCTCAGTCACCAATGCCTGTTGATGTCAGCTCCAGCATCTTTCCTATCAGCCTATGATTAAAATTGATTTTTGATTTGGTTTTTCCCCTTATCTTTTTGGGATTTTGCTAATCTGTTTAAATTATCCATTGGTAGAGTTCTTTATTTTGAATCTTGGCTTAGTATTAGAGTATTTTACTGCTATATGCTATTGAATGTTATATTGTTCATCTATCAACATTACGAAAATGAAAAAGAATAATAACGCTAGCTTGTTCTTTTTCTTTTGAGCAAATATGCTATCTTGTTCATTAGTTACCTTCACATTTTAATTGTTTGACGTATACTTTAGTACATCATATATTATTACGATGCCTTTGCCACGCTTTTTCCACAACCAAAATTGTTGCACTTTTTTATTTTGACTTGTAGTAATAAAACTATATGTTTATTATAAAATAAAAAGGTAATTTTGTGTCCTTTCTTGGATTCTTATATTATCCTAATAACGTAAAATCAGGTTAAATAAATTATTGCATAGAGTATCTCATTAATTTCACAAGTTGACATAGGTAAAATTCACTAAAATTTTGAAATCATACGGAAAATAAACCTGAAAAAATAATATCCTAGCCCTTATGTGCAGGAATTGAATCTCCAAATTTACTATTTTGTGGTAAATAAGGAGGAAACAACATTTTAATCCTGCCAAAAAAAACAAAAATGAATAATATTGAACGCAATGAGGGAATAACACCTTTCAACTTGAAATTTTGACAAAAAGAAAAAAACAACATTCTAGCCCTTCAATTTTGTAATAATTCCAAAACAAGACATATTGTTCATCGATCAAAGATTGAATCTTGGTTTATATTCTTGAATGCTATCTACTAGAGATAGAGATACAAAAGGATGCTATCCTGTTGATGTGTTACGCTTTAAATTATTTTTTGTTGTACATTAGTATCTCACAATACATTTGCCATGATTTTATCACAAGCATAATGATTTTATTTCTTATTTTTGAAGGGTAATACTATATGTAATTGGACTTGAATCACCTTCAATAAATACAACTAGATAAAAACAAATTATTTGTATTTTGAATCTAGTCTAGCAAATCTTGAAGGAAAATGATGTTAGAACTCCTCAAAAAATCTCAAACACTCATTCCTTTTACATTTAAGGAGTGTTTAAAATAGTGCTAATATTCATTTCCTTTCTTAAAATATGAAATGGGAGATAATAAAACCAAATAGTACAAGAGTTAGATACAAATCATCATTAGGGGGACTCAAACCAGAGCCTTGGCTATGACTTCTTCTCAGGTAACTCACCGAAATATGGGTAAGACGTCCACCCGTCTGATATGAATATATGATAGCGGTTAGTGAAAAACTGACAATCGACATATGACTGGGTGTGGATTAGTGAGAGAGTGAAAGATTATTAGAGTCATTAATGTATTTATAACATACTAATGGACTATTTATGTAATTCTAACAAATGTATGTTCTGTTCCCAGGCACAACCACCGCTTGCTCGGTTCGGTCGGTTGGTCCGCTTCCACCGGGAAAGGGAAAACGAAGAAATAAATAAACTATATATACATATATATATCGTCTGAATCCCATGCTTCGCGTGCGTAGAGTTGCCTATTGTACATCCGTCTAGAACTTACTAGAAGAAGTCACCGGTTTCGATTCTGGGGCTGGGGAGCTGTGTATCTTCTGAAACCCTAGATGAGCTAAATTCTGAAGCATTGTACTAAAAGAAAGAAAAAAAGAAAGAAATGGTGGCAACAAATCTCAAAGCAGAGACAATGAAGCTGATGGAGCAGAGGAGCGGGATTGAGGCTGAAATGAACGTCATCATCGAAAATCTCTGCCGTCCCGGTGGCCCCGGTCTGTCCGGCAACCTCCTTGATTCCGAGGCATGCTTTTATTTTTGGAAATTTCTAGATTTAGAGTTATTTGCTGATATCATTTATTGATGAATTAAGGTAGTAATGTTTGCTATTATCTTGCAGGGATTTCCAAGGGCTGATATCGATATTCCTGCTGTGAGAGCTGAACGTCATAGGCTTGCAGGTAAATATGTTGCATAAATGGTTAGTATGGTCAATTCTCTTCCTTTTTTAAGTTCAGGTGAGTAAATTTTGGTGTGCAAGTGATGTAATTATGAGCAGAGCAAGATTAATCGAGGGTTTGTGATGGGCTAATATCTCAGTGGGATTCTTACTAAGTGGAGCTTGAGTTCTTGGGAAATCTTGCCCCAAATTAAACCGATAATGTGGCTAAATGATGTTGCTTGTTTTAATTTCATAGAAGTTTTTGGTGAATCTTAAGTTACTTAAACTAAACTAGGAGTTGAGCAGGATGTTTGCATCTTGAATGAGATGTGGAACTTGGAAAAAGTTAGCAATTTTTGCGAGTTTTCTGCACAAGAGAGACAATCTGTTTGTCTAAGAAGATAGTTATTTGGTTGCCTTTATCTTCATTGCCATGCTGCCGTTTGAATTCTAAACTGGTCATGAAAATTGGAAGCAGTAAATGGTAGTCTCAGGTTTTGAAGAGACACGAGTAGTTATTGTAAAGCAAAGGCTTTTTGTGCAAGGCAATATCATACCTGGCTTTGATGTGATGAAACTGTTTAATCAAATCTTGGGAAGTGTTATATTTGGTTTTTGCTTTCATTTTTGTGGTACAGCATTTATGACAACTATGGGAAGGTGGAAGTTTATGTGGAAGAAATGGTGGTATACCCCCACCTCCTTTCCCAATAATTTGTGCTCTCAAGTAACTCAACTGTATTCTCTATTGGACCCTGCTCTGCAGTCTTGATTATTAAACTTGTGAATAAGATGATGAGATTATGGAAGGTTCTTTATTGTTCTGTTTCAGTTCGACATGCACTATGATGTGGTTAAGTTGTTTGTATCTACCCTTCTAGATGAAAAGTTGAACCTCTTTCTTAATCTGAATAGCATCTCTGAAAAGAACCATGCAGTTTTGTTCAATTGATCTTCATCCAGTAAAGGGCCACTTGGATTAAATCTACATAGTTACTATTTGGGAAAACTGTTAGTATATTTGATGTAAGTTCACTGAGCAATGTCTTTTGGAAACCTAATGGTTTTGTCATGTTGATGCTATGATGGCCATCATTGTGCAGTCAGCGAGATTGTGAATTCTCTCTGTTTGTTTTTCAGAGCTACGCAATGATCATAAAGATATCACAGAGAAAATAAACCAAAATATTCAAGTTCTGCATTCAGCAAGGCTTACTTCTACGACAACTGAAGATACAGGTAATCATTTCAATTTTATGTCTTTCTTGCTGTTCGCATTGATCAAGCTTGTGAATGAGTTATGTTGTTTATTTTTAGTATTTTAATTTCCAATGTCAACATTTTTTTCCAAAAACTTATTGTTATTGACTCATCAGTTGGTGTAACTTTCTTATTCTTGCATTCTGCGTCAATGTTGAACAATTGATTGCCTTGTTTGAGTCACCTGAAACTTTATATATTTCACAACTGAGAATCTTAGTTAATGCCAAGGGGCTTCTGCCCCCTTCTGGATTGTACTATGTCATGGTCCCAACAGTTGCATGTATTTCTGCTATTTGTTGCTAGTTACTCAGCTAACAATATTTTATGTACTTTTTAAGGTGATGCAGGGATGATTGATTTAAATCCTTCTGTAAATTCTGCCACAAGGGATGCATCAAGGGCCATGGATGTTGATGTAGTTGTAAGCAAGCCCTTTGCAGTGGTTGATGAAATAACTGAAGGTTCTCCAGCCGCAGAAGACGGTGTACAACTTGGGGATCAACTTGTGAAATTTGGATGTGTGGAATTTGGTGAAAACCTGTTGCAAAGGCTTGCTGCTGAAGCGCAGACAAATCAGGGGCGTGCAATACCTGTGGTGGTTCTCAGGCAGGGTGCTCGGGTTAGTTTAGCAGTTACACCAAGACCATGGCAGGGACGTGGCTTATTGGGGTACGTTCAAACTTTTTCTTCCTTGCTTATGGATCTCTTTATTGTCTAAAATAGTTCTAGCTATTTAAAATTTTTGGCCTGAAGAATCATCAACCTCATTATGGTTGGTGAAAGCTTTAATTTCTCAGTAAATGCAAGAATCGACTATAGCTGTTTGTGTGTTAAATCTTTACCAAGCTTCTTTCTTTCCAACTCCCTGCCCTTCTTTTGTTCTCTTTTCCTGAGAAAAAATGAAAATTATTGTTGTGTTTGCCAATTTTTTAAGATAGATTGTACATTTTCAGATTTGACTCTCTTCTGGAATCCTATGAGGGCGATTTTAGCAAGTTGTTTGATTGTTGCTTGGTTCCGTGTTATCTAGGATGTATGCGGTACCAAAGAAGGTTGAGAACAATTTAAATGCCACCTTTCCTACCTCCTTTCTCTGAAGAAATAGGGAATCTGGGAAAATATTTTTCTGATAAAAAATGATTTTTGGTAGGTCAGAAAAGCCCAAGTAAACCAAGACTTGGGGCTTGATAGTGCTGTAGTGTTCAAGATGCTAACGAGTTCTGTCCTTCCGGTCTCATCTTTTTATCTGCTTCTATTTGTCCAACTAGATATTGGACAGGTTCATAAGGACCTTAAGATTTAATGCGCGGAGAGTTTGTCTTATGGCGTTCAAAAGGGTGGCTTTTTGAGAGAATTTCGCTATATTCTGCTCCCTGGCTTTTCCTGTTTTGATAATGTTAGCTATTCTTGCCTCCTCACATATGTTCGGTCAGTTGCTATAGATAAAAGTAGATAAATATAGATAAAAGTAGATAAATGTTCGGTCAGTTGCTACCTCAAGTGCAGTGTCCCCTCACGCATTCTGGCCTCATGGGGTCCCTGCCCAGAGTACGCCTCCAGTTGTAGTTAGTCTTAGACTCTTAGTCCAAATCATCTCATTGCTAAAGCAACAATACTGTAGTTGATTATTCCGTATTTTTATTACTGCTTTTACTTCTTGTTTGTTAATGTCGCTTTTACTTCGGTCATTTTGTTTGGATTGTAAGTTATTTGAGATATTTTTACCGTAACACTTTTTATGATGTGACGTATGTGAGATAAAAAAGTAATTAAAAAAATAAAAAGGTGTATTGGAAATTGTAATGATGATGTAAGCAAATATATTTGGGAAAATAATCAGCTGTCCAAACAAAATGCTATTAACCTTCAATTTCCTGGTGATGCTTGCAGGTGGCATATACAGATAATATAATTGATTACGCTGTCGCCTACAGGCTCCACTTGGTAAACTTGAGGCCATGGAAGTGAAAGGCGTGAAACTTTGACCATATAAGAAGGAAATACTTCTGTCGTGTTCAAACTTCAAAAGTTAATCTGTCAACAAAAAATTATAGCCATGATGTTGCTGTACTCATTAGATTTAAAGTTACTGTAAACATAGATTGCTCATAGCAGGATGCGTGGATTTTTATTAAAAAATCTATAACCTTTTTGGGCAGGCAAAGATTAGCTTTCATCAATAACCTACAATTCCTACTCTAATTTCCATTAACATGTCCTACATTTGAGTGACTAGCCAAAACATAAACTAGATTAATGTTGTAAAATCGCAAGGTTCCGAACAGAAGGGACTAGATATGTTTTGGGCAAAACAAATGCAACCCATTTTGGTCCACTGCTCGAACGATAGGGATCAATTTTCTCACTAGTGTGGATGCCCCTTGGGTCATGTTGTTTCCAAAATTTATTCTTACAAAGGATCGGACTAGTGACGTATACAATACTTGAATTATTGATGTAGATGCTATATGGTTGGTTTTCATTCTTCAAAGATTACGAGTGTAATATGAGCATTTCAGAGATGACAAATGTAATTTGAGCATCCGTCAACAAAAGGATCACCCTAAAATGATCATCTCATGGCTTAGTACGAGAACGTTTGCTTCACTGCTTAGTAGCGCCTCAGTATTGGACGTAACGAAGCTGGTATTGCAATCGAAATATTTATTCTAGTTGCATTTGGCATAAGATTAAGTGCAAAAATATTGTTAATTTGTTATGGTCCATTTGAAACTAACATTAAGATTACAAAGTAGACTTGGTGCCTGTTTAGACTATTATAAAATTGCATTTCATTGTTTTAAATTTTTTTCTTTTTTTTTGCATCTTCTTTTATGAGATGGAAGAGTATAACATTTTTTTTTTTGGGTAGATATAAAATACAATAATCTGATTGCTGAGATCTGAATTCAAGAAGTAAAGCTGGGATTGGTCATGTTGTTTAGCAATCCAAATCATGGAATTTACGAAATCAAATGATTATGCATGCTATTTAGTGGATTATCGCAAGGGATCAAACTAGTAGCAATTTGATGTCTTTTTACCATTTTATACTTTTATGGCATGGATTTCTCTCTGTACTATGACTTGAGAGCATATTGTTGCCTCAGCTTTTTTGAACTTTCTTGTATGGTCATATAATCATGTGTCTCAATTCATATGGAAAACAGAAAAAAAAAAAAAAAAAAAGGGCTGACGTGCTGTCTTACTTTTCAATGTAATCAACTGTTGGAAATTGTTTCTTTTATGTTTTTGGATTGGGAAAAATAGAAGACAACTTTTTCTACCAACCAAAATTGTGTTAATTCTCTCCCTCATGTCCTGCTAGATGGGACTTAAAAAGACACACCGATTACCCCTTTTTGCACCAACCACTTAAAAGAGTAATATAGCACTTGAAAAGGAAGATGTATGTTTCTCCGTTTCACAGCAACATACCAGATGCAGCAGTCGAATTAATTTATTTATTACGGACAGAAATTAACTTCTAGAAAATTTGGGGATTAGATACTAATTGTAACCATATATGATACTTAATTCAAACCTTGACAGCTTCCTAAAGTTGGTTGTTGTTCCAAATTGTCACATGAAAATGAAAAAAAGAAAAAAGAAAGGGCTTGTCCCTTAAATGATCCCTATGTTATGTATGCGTATATGATAAATTTTGATAACTGAAATCTCTCATCTCTCTAATGTCCCTTAAATGATCCCTATGTTATGTATCCATATACGCAGGGGCTCAAGAATGAGGCCTTAAACTGCATATTTGTGGTAAATTTCTCTTCATGATTTGGAAACAATGAAACTATACTAGCATGCCAGACAAAGCCAATGACACGAGCAATGATGATGAACACCATGGAACAAGTAAAGAGGTTAAGCCTATGTATCTTTATTCAAGAAAATGGTAAACGTTTTATGTTTTAGCAGAACAGAGTGTTACACTACACGTAAGAAGCGGGTCGGATTGGATGGTAAAGTAAGAGCGATTAAAAAAAAAAAAGAGCGTTACAAGTAAATTAAGTGCTGCTTTCAGGCTTTTTGGTACCATAATTTTCGTGTTATCAAATGGAAAGGACAGTAATAAAACTATAACCGAGTTGCTAAAAATCAAGTAATGAGCAGTGTTAGTCAAGCAGCAGAATTACAGAAATTTACAGTGTCAATCAATACATTCTTGCTGTCACAGCAGGAAAGAATTCAAGTCCTTTGTCTCCCATTCTCATTTGGGACACAAATTCCAAATCTTGTCGACATCTTATGCATGCAAGATAAATTGTTGCAGCAAAACAGTTCTGTTTGCCTAATTTTTCAACCTTGCATTTATCTTTTCGAGTCCGTGATTAATGGTCCGGTGAAATGTGTAAATGTTTCCGACTTTCCATCCATCG
The DNA here is from genome assembly GCF_003713205.1 of Coffea eugenioides. Lineage (NCBI taxonomy): Eukaryota > Viridiplantae > Streptophyta > Magnoliopsida > Gentianales > Rubiaceae > Coffea > Coffea eugenioides. The sequence continues at coordinate 15,098,462 of NC_040040.1, forward strand.
ACAATTATTTGATCCATCACGAAATACATTGAAAACTGAAAGAAACGGATCAACTATACTGACTTGCCAGTTGCCAGCAATGTCATTGTCACAAAATTTGATGAAATAATTCATTTCCTCTTAGTTAGAGCAAAGGTCCAAATTCCATTTGGCAGTTTGTGAACTATTTGTCTTGCATCTGCTTCCTTATATTCGATTCTCTCTTCTAGGCTTTCGTAGCCAAGTACTCTAATAAATAAGATCAAATAGTTAATCGATTTTTGCGCTTCCGGAAAGTACAAAGATATTTTGAGTCGCAGACAACAAAAGTACTCGTATCAGACTATCAGTACAATTATCTACAATAATAGTAGACACAAAACAAAATTATTAAGGTAAAGTCAGAAGATGTATTAACAATCCGGTTGTTGGATTGATCAGAAGTGAGTGAGGAAAAACAAGAAGTGTCTTGATTACAACAAAGAAAAACAAGACCCAAATTATGCTTAGTTTATTTTTTTGTTCTCACAGTCAATTAAGCTTCATTACAAAACTCTAGCATTGTTTATCTAATTCATGTATGATATATATATTTTTTTCATCGTCAATTGAGTCTACAGGCACCCGATGGAGACTGAATCACTGTCGGATCAGATACAAACGGGTCAAATTGTCTTCCTCTGTTGAGATTCCAAAAGGGCCAGAACTGTCTTGTCATGAAAACCTTTCATTAAGTAGATGACTTTTGCCAACAAGAGTGGAGATAATTGATTGGCTTTCGAAAATATGCTTAATAAGGGATTAATTAGATAGACTTAAGCAGTGAAGCATTTCAACACAAAAATCATGGCGTTTTAAGGTGTGTAACAGACTAATGTCAAGTTTTTGATAATCCGTGAAGGGACAATTAAATGAAACCATTTCAGGGAAAAAGAATATATTTGTTAGTTAAGAGAGATGTTTACCCTATTAAGCCAAAATTGATTTGTTTCTTAAAAGTCTTGCTTTCCATTTCAATCTTTTGTCGTTTGTTTGGATTTGTGTAAACATTTAAGAGAAGTCCAAGATGGGAAGCAAAGCATCCAATGACTCAAATGTAAGCATCACCTCCGATTCAACTGTCCATCCAAAGCCAGGCACCCCTCACTTGCAACTTTCAGGGACTCCTTGGAACCTTAACAAACAAAACCCAACTAATTGGCTAAATTGAAGTTTGAGAGAGAACTGCTTATTAGTAAGATGGACTTATGGAACATTTCTGACTCGAAATGTTAGGGAGAAACGAAAGCTAAACTGATGGTTTCTTGTCGAAATCAAGTTTAGTTAAAATTGCATTACACAAGTAAATCTTAACCATTTCTGTGGTTCAAAAAGACTTATTTTTCTGGAAGTTTATGCTGTTCAATCTTAATTTTATGGTTTCAGATGTGTACCGTCTTGGTCGAGGCAAGTATTCTTAAAACAAACTTCCGTCCATTCCCACCTTACTATTTCTGATTTAATGAAATCAAACCTCTTATAATTGGTTCAATTGAGTTTTGTCCAATTCTGTCCAATTTGTGTGATTTTCAAGATTTGATATAAAACCACACAATATTTGTTTGTGGAAGTATTTTATCTTGTTTGTATACACCAAACTTGTAAGAATTACAAGGGATAATTTCAGAAACCTCCCCTAAGGTTTCTGACAGTCTCACTGTCCTTCCCTAAAGTTTTCAAAATATCAGAAATCTTTCATAAACCTACTAATTAGCTAGTAACAAATCAACCCAATTCAAATACAAAAATAATATAAAATTGGTATTAGGAGAGAGAATACGATTTGATTCCATAACTACCCCTTAAATTTTGCATTGGGTATTTAATTCACTATGAACAATATATATCTATTTTAAATTTAGCAAATGTGAGGTGTTGTAAATGAAATTGCTTACAAAAGCAAGGCTTCAATTTCAAAATTGTGTAACTATTACCACATTCACAGAGTGTAGACAAAAGATTAGTTTTCTAACTCTACGTCAAGTTTAGCAACTCAAAATCTCATCTATGTATTTCACGTGTAATATCACACTATTACATCTATTATAACACATCAGTTGCATACTCTGCTTCAGGAGAAACAAAGCATGTAAACCTTGCTACAGCCAACATTTCAATTTAAAAAAGGCCATTTGTTGAATAATCACAAACAAGAAAAAAATTGTCATCATTAAAAGATTTTTCAATTTAGTAGCACACAACCAACAATCTGTACTTATATTTCATACAACACTAATACCTATTTTCCATGACAATAAAAGTAACAATTAGGATAAAAAAAAAGAAAAAGCACTATAATTGAATATCAATCATCAAATGGAGCAGATCATATAGAAAATAATACAAACTATATAATGTCATATTTTCCAATTTTTGTTTGATCCAAGCTATTATTTTTCACTTGTCGGGTCACTGTTAAGCATGACCAACAAGAATTACCGTAACATTTGCAATCAAATAATAAAAATTCCAAAATTTAAGAGCAGAAAAATCTTAGAGGTCGATCTTGAAATTTTCACAATCACCAAAATTTTGAGAAAATTTTGAGAGTAAATTTCCTCTTCAAGTCTCCTAAATCCTTAGATCTATTTCTCTTATTCCACAAAAACCACTAAAGTCTGAATTATTGTTTCTACTCATTCACATCAATTATCAATCTCAAAAATGCACCTATATTTGGCTCCCGTTTTGTAATGGCATATTAGAAATTTAAAAAAAAAAACTTATAAATTGTCATTATTTCTATTAAACCAGTTAATAACAATTTAACTAAGAATGTGAGCATAATTGCGAAATATCTCTTAAGTTGTGTGGGTAATTAAGCCATGCTTGGATTGCTTGTTTCCGTCGGAAAATATTGTCGTTTTCCGTGATCACATTTCCCTATCACATTTTTCCCTCACATATATCAAATCGCTACAGTAATTTTTTCATGAAAAATGACGGAAAATGCAATCCAAACACAACCTAAATCATTTCTCCATGATAGACGTAGCAAATGGACCCCAATGACCTGACAGGGAGGTTTCTGATATTTTAGAAACCTAAACCTCAGGGAGGTTTCTGAAATTAACCCATAAAATAATCTCACTTGGACCTGCCACTAAACTACATTAGCTATGGACTTAAAAAGTAGTAAAAAAATTGTTTAAATTGCCTTGGCTAAAGAAAGAAAGTTGAAACGGTCAAGCTCATCTCCAATCACACTCCATCGCCCATTCCTCTTCCACTCACTCTCACTCTCCCTCTCTCCCTCTCCCTCTCATTTTTCTTCTTTGCCTCCCTGTCTCTCCCAATCTCTCTCATCAATTAATCCTCTCCCTTCTTCACCTGTTGTGGTAAGTGAAAAAAGTTCATGGTTCATCTCTCACTCTCCCACATTGTTCTTTCACATTTCAGGTCTCCACTTTACCACACTCCCGAAAGGTAAAAATGACAACTTTCCCAAAATTTACAGCCCATAATAGAATATAGTGCAGTGTAAGTGCTCTGCCAAATTCTTTGTTTTTACTGCCATCATCATTCTCATCTTAGCACTGGTTAAAAAATGTCAGCTTTTGTGCTTCAACAAGTGCTAATAAAGCTCTGAGAAAAATCAAAAGAGAAAGAAACATTTGCAGACTGGAATCTACCCTCTCTTTTAAGAAGGCTCATTATTATTCTAATACCTTTCTTGGCTCAATATAAAACCACCTATTCACAGCTGTCTGCTATACTTAAATCAGTAACTGCTGCCACTCCTCCCTCCTCTACTTATAAGTGCGTCTTATTCTATGCGTGCGTGCAAATCTAGGCATTGGTCAAAAAGGTGATATATATTTTTCCCATATATGAATAAGGGTGGTATACTTGAAATTTTGAGAAATGGGTTTCTGGGGCTTTTGAATTTTGAAGCAAGGAAATGGTGGGTAAGAGTAAAAAGCACTACTTTTTTTATTTGTTGAGGGAAGGCAGGAAAGTTTGGGTCTCTTTGGCGTTCTACTCTGGCGTTTTTGGGGTTCGAGTAGCGGGGGAGGAGAGGGGTTTTGGAAGCTGAAATGTGGTTTGGTAATGCGTGGAACTTAGCTGATGAATAATCCTTTTGTAGTTAACTAGGGATTTTGAGAGAATTGTACTAAACCCAAAAAGGGATTTGGTTAGAGTTTCTTGGTTTCTCAGTGGGGTTGAGCATCTTGCAATGTGGTTGTAATGGATGGTATTCAACCTTAAATTTGGTGAATTCTTGACTATCTGGGAGCATAGGAACAGAGGCAAGTGTTACAAGTTAGAAGAAGTACCTCATTCAATGTCAGGGGCGCCAAGGATGAGGCCAATGAGCGTGGGAGATTCAGAAGGGAGGTCTGTCCTAGTACCAGGTGGGAACAAGGCACAGCGGTCACTTAGGGTGAAAAAGCCTGTCACTAAGGCTTGGGGAAAGGCAGAAAAGTCAACTGACGAAGTTGAGGTCGTGGAAGATAAAAATGGCCCTTCATCACCAACTTCTGTTACTGATTTATCGCCTCCCTTGAATTCTACACGCTTTCCTTCAATACTTCGTAGACAGGATTCATTGTTGCACTCTAGTTTATCACTCAGTGCTTCATGCTCTTCTGATGCTTCTACAGATTCATTTCATAGTCGGGCATCAACCGGTAGAATTTATAGAACAAGAATTATTGCGAATAGGAAAAAGCACTCGGCATCAAAGGCAAAAATAGTTGGTCCAAATGGTGTTTCAGGATCAACATCTGATGGTTTGCCGGCCAAGAGAACTTGTGCCTGGGTGACACCTACTACTGGTAAGTCTTGATTTTGAAATTTGAAGTTAACTCTGATGTATAGTCACTTCCGTTTATATTTCATTTCGTGTTGTTTCATTTTTCAGATTTCATTAGTGTATAGGGGTCAGTAGTTTGATGGTTCTAGGTTCTAGAGTTTGCTCCGCTAGGTTTGCTTAAGGCAGAAATGAAACTAGTGAGTTCAACAAAATTCAAAATTTCAGCAGTTAGTGCTTTGCAAAGAACTAAGGAATGTGTTTCATAAACTCAGTTTGCTCGCAATTACAAGGTTATTTCTAATTTTCTTCTGGAATCTGAATTCCTTTTAAGAACTAAGAAGGGAAACAATATTGGCTTCTGAGTGTTATAAGGTTTGTTGATTCAATACATTTTAGAATAGTTTAGAATAGCGATTGTTCTGCCAATGATACATCAAAATTTTGTAAGTTCAGCATTTGCTTTATAAAGAGGAAGTTCCCTCTTTAACCTATGGAGGTTAATGCTGGCAACTCTTTTGTACCACTGCTTGTATAGTATTTTTCTTGGATCTTCTATGACATACTATTCTTAAATTAAATTTGTTGAGAGACAATATCTGCTACATCAAAACAACTGAATATTAAAATTACAGGCTTGGATGAAAATTTTGCATTCCATATCAGTTAATTTTGGTGAAATTTTTTGGCTGTTTGCGCCTGCATTAAAATGCTAGAAATGAAGTGCAAGCTCTACATATCCAGGCTATTCATTTTATCTTTTAAGTTGCTTGAAATCATTAGCCTATGTTCATATAATAAGAGGAGGTGGTATTCTGGCAATTTTAAATTGGATCTTTAATTGTGCGCCCCCCCACCCCCCTTCTCTTTAAAAGGAAACTGAGTCCCAACATAGAATTTTTTGGTCAAAATGTGGACGATTTCCTTATTTCCTTTAAATTAATTTATTTTGAAAATGATCAAGTTTTTGTCAAATTACTTTTAGTTGACATTTTAACAATCTTCAGAAGATGTATTCCAGGTCTAAATAAATAAGCAACATAAATTGATCCGACAGGTGAAAATTTGACGTTTATATTGAAATGATGGTGGAAGGGGTTTTAGTTTCCTTTAACTGAAACTGCAAACACATTCTTTAAACAATTAAAGCCTGTTTGTACCTAGAATCAGGGGGTCCATTTACTACCTCCTGGCTGCAAAGTTAGCTAGGTATATTATGTAGACAGGTTCCTGATGATGATGGCCATGGTTTTAAGTTCTCTTGAGCTGTCTATTTGTTTATAGCTTTCAATTGCTGATGGCAGATCCAGCATATGCTACTTTTCATGACGAAGAATGGGGGGTTCCAGTTCATGATGACAAGTGAGCAACTGAAATGATGTTTGCATTTATTTTTTATAGTCTAAATCTGAATTATGTGGTGATTTCTTTGCTCTCTTCCCCCTTTTTGTGTATGATTGTGCCCATTGATTTGTGCAGGAGACTGTTCGAGCTCCTTGTTCTTTGTGGAGCCTTATCTGAACTTACATGGCCTTCTATCCTCAGTAGAAGGCAGATATTTAGGTATCTTCCATATATTGCTTTCCTTGTTATCTATGATTAGTGAATGTGATCTGTCAGTGTAAAGCACATAGATCAGTTTGGTAATATCTTGTGCTGCTTGTTGATTTCTACACTATTTCTAAGAAGAGGACTATCTTAACGTTTTCTGATCTTGTTGTTTTGCCTTCGCTTGAGCTATTTTGATGCATTCTTTATTGACAAAATTTCTTTACGCAGGGAAGTATTTGCAGATTTTGATCCCACTGTGGTTGCAAAGTTGAATGAAAAGAAAATAATAGCACCTGGAAGCACTGCAAGTTCGCTACTATCAGAGCTTAGATTGCGAGCCATAATTGAAAATGCTCGTCAAATATCCAAGGTAGATTGTCTAATGGTGCACATTGTCTGGTAACTCTGTCCACCAGGTCAACTAGTTTGAGATCAGGCCCTTGAGTTATTAGTTGGTTTGGTTTCCAAGACAAATCTGGCTATAGCTATAGTGATTGATCTTATGGCAGTTAGACTGTTATGGATGTTGTCATTAATCTTGCTGTCCACCAAAATGATCATGGCCTTGTTGTAGTACAGCATTTACGGACCCACTAAGTTTTTTTGCTCATGTCATTCTGTCCAATAGATGGGTTTAGGACTAATTGATCAGTCAGATTAGGCGGAAAGTAACTTAGTGGTGGTCCTGACCATCTCCAATCCGTTTTATGTACTAAGGGCCATGGGAAAATTATTTGCCCTGTTCTCTATTATACTGCAAATGGCAAGTTAAAAAGTTTGCATTTTGATCTTGATACTGTAAAGTTCAAAATGATCACTTAACATAACTGTCCCTCTCATTAACCGTGCCAGCTTGCCTCTAACCTAACTTTATTGGTAGAGTAAAAGAACAGATTTTTATAGCTCTTTTAGCTAGTGTTACTGCAACTAACTTTTTTCAGGTTTTGCCAATGGCAGGTCATAGATGAATTTGGGTCATTTGACAAGTATATCTGGAGCTTTGTGAACCACAAGCCTTTGGTTAGCAGATTCCGCTATCCTCGCCAGATTCCGGTGAAGACCCCAAAAGCTGATGTTATCAGCAAAGACCTAATGAGAAGAGGTTTTAGGTGTGTGGGGCCAACGGTCGTCTACTCATTTATGCAGGTTGCTGGTTTAACAAATGACCATCTTGTTAGTTGCTTCAGATTCCAGGACTGCATGACTCCTGAAGGAAAAGCAGAAGCTAGCGTTGAGGATATTGCCCAGCAGAAGAAAGTCAACGAAATCATCAAATCCGAGTTATGTGTATCAATGGACGAGTTGAGTATTTCATCCGAATGACCTGGTTTATCTACTTTGGGGCAGGCAATGATAATGTTACTTCTTCTGTAACACCTCTATCAACTGCTATTCAGCCATAATTTCATATATATAGCAGTTAGCTGCAAAGATGGTTGTGTATATAGAATTTATGCATCAAGAATTTCCTAGATTGGGGACCATGAGTAATCAACTGATATCTCAATTTAGAATCCCTTGTATAGTAGAAAAGCTAGTGTTGTGATTCTACTCTTCTCAAAATCTAATCCAGATTATAAGCAGGGGCCATTTTGACATGAATCAAACCGGCTGAAAATTTGCTGGTCTAGGCGTGGTACTGGCTTTGTGAGGCACCTGTCTTGGGACACAAAGTACTATCATGGTTGCGAGTTTCCCATGCTGTTCATGAAGAGGGTGTCAAAACTTGTTCCATTAGCCCAGCTTTTAATGCCTGCTTTGGAACTAACGTGACAACATTATACTATTAACTTTGTCTAGGAGTTGTTGGCCTCATTTAAATGTGATTGGAAAACTTATCTACAGGACCCCAATTCCTTCAAGGACAGGGACCAAGTGAATTTACTCTACTGAGGATGTGAAGTTTTGGGCGCGGACTTGAGTAGAGCAATCGTTCGCGTGTGCCTGGCTACACTTGAGAAGAGGCTGGCTTAGAGACGCCTCCAACCCACTGCCTCCGTCACCACACCAAACGTTTACGGCATTTAAATATAAGCTATTTTTAGTCGTTCCAATATATTTGAACAGTCGGACTTTTTTAGCATGGTGGTTGTGACTACTCATCGCTGTCGTGACAATTTGGGAGCTTTCTTCCAAGTAACAGACAGCATAGAAGAGTTCGAAAGAGGGAAATTGCTCTTAACTTGTACATAACTATGCAATTCATCTCACTTGCCAACCAAAACCTTGTCAGCAAGTGCTCCAGACTTTAGTATCACCACATGATAGGTTCAAGGAACAGTGATGCAATGTACCCGGGTGTCTGGCGAACTTGTAATCTATCATATAAACTTCCCAGTAATGAAAGATGGATGACGAAAACAGGATGTTTTTAACCTATGCTTCAGTCAACACAAGAGTAGAAGGCAAGAATTGAAGGAAAATAGGATGTTTTGCCTACACACAGTGAACAAAGGATAACAAGAACCGAAACCTTTCATGCAAATTCAAGCAGTAAGCAGCATCATTTGAATCAAAAAGTTTTAACGCTTAAATTTCTGCCATCTTCTTTGTTGGATTTACTTTAGGCACCACACCACATCAAACATACTAGACAGCCATTCTGCAATTATTCATGCAAGACAAGACATACATATTGATGTAAGAGGAAGCCGTGCTCTTTTCCTCTAAGCTTGTATAAAATCAAAGGCAGCAATTGCACAAAGCTGAACATTACGCACAAAACAATTTCTCAAGATAAGTACAGAGAAAACATAACAGGCCTCTATTGCTCTCAGATTGCCCATATCAAAGTCAACTAAACTTGACAAGCACAAGAAACTCTCTGTTTAGCTTACCATTTCGATTAATTAGTGCACAACAATGTACATGATGAAGCAGCCAATCCTATGCTATTCCAGCACTATCAATCAGTCTAACCTACTAAAAAGCCATACAAACAGCTAGATAAATGAAGCATACCTATATTTGACAAGGAAACACACAAGGAGATAAAATCAAGCAAAGAAAGCATCTTATCCAAAAGATACTTTTTCTTTATGCCATCCAGTCCTACTCACTATCTTTGCTCAGACTGGAGACTGGAATTTCAGCAAGGCTTGATTTCAAACCCAATACTTAAGAGAGTTCTAGCAGATTCAACGTTCTTCTCACCTCCACATTCCAATGTCTGACCTTTCAGTCCACCTTCTTTGTCTACTGACCACTGGGTGGCAGATACTTGATTCTGGATGGTTTCAGATTTTACTACCTGCACAGTGCTCATTGAAGCAGGAGCAGCAGCAGCAACAAGTGGAGCACTAGGTGGGCCATGACGTTTCTTTGGTACTGGCATGTCATGATCATGTACACCTTTGTAGGTTATTATGACAGCATTTGTGTTATCTTTGGCCCTCTCAATGTGCTTTCGAACTGGACATCCTGCTGAAGTACACCTATAATAGTTCCTGAAATTCATTGATTTGAGATGAAACCAACCAATAAACATGTAGGTCTGGTAGACAACAAGAACAAAAAAAAAAAAAAAAAGAATGTCAGAAGACTTCCAATTATTGCTCAGCTAAGAAAACAATCGAATCCAAGCACTGGCAAGCACAAGGTCTCTCATTACATTCATTTGACACTATTTCACAGACATCTAACTTTAGGGATCAATACAACCAAAAAGACACTCTTGGTGAACCTAAACGGAATTCGGGATATCCAGTGAATGTATATAGTTTTTTTATTACGGGTGAAATTTAGCACAATAATCACTGTATCTTTCCATTATTCTAGCAAAATATCTGTCTCAAAAACAACAAAGGCTAAAGCATTGGCGCATGTCAGGGCTACACGTAAAGTGCTCCGCTCGTGTCTTAAATATATATACAGTTGTACACATTAATTGAGACGTATTCATCCATTGATTCAGTTGTATGACCAGTATTAAGTCCTTGATGTATGATATTAAACAATAAGCCACTAACTGCTAGCTTCTTCATGTCTCACTGCCGTCACTTCTAAAACCCTACAAGTTTAATCCCAAATGTTTCTCTTTTCCTCCATTTAACTGCTAAGATATCACATTTAGCAGCAACTTATCCACCAATGTTTCTCTTGAAGTCCTCAGTTTACAAACTGTATCAGATAGTTTTTCCTTTGCAGTCTTAGGATAACACCACAATCAGTCAACATTTAGAAATCTTCATTCATCTTAAGGCATGGAAGCAACTAATTTTGTTCCTGCAATCTAACAATTTTAGTACCTCATGAAGTCAATCTTTGTTCTTCTTTGGATAGGACTTGAAATGTCTTGAGTTTTCTCCTTAAACTATTTAATGGATAAAAGCTTAGTAATATAGCAATTAGCACTGTCAGTGATTACTCCTATCATGCACACATAATAAGCAGGACAGGATACATCTCAGAGAAGAAAAAAGTTGTATGAAAGTAGAATCCCAACTGCACCATTCCTTTTCACTTTCTAGTAGGAATTCATGTTTATTTCTTGTAAACCTTGGCCATCTTACTAATCAGAATGCTGACCTCTACACACAGGTTTCTACTCTCACAACTTGCCTTTAACTTTTCTTCCAGTGTTTAGTTCAGAAAATCATCCCCCTCCAGTTATCAGGTATCAAATAGACAGTGCATGACAACACAACATCAAGTACCAATTTATGCCTGTGAAGGGAGCAAATCTCTAATCTCTAATTCCTTCTAACAGGACCTAGGCAAAGGAAAACGTTTGAGCAAGACTTGTAAGGAGGATAAGCTGGATACTTCTAGCATTTGCTTCTTGTCATATATGGGTAGACAATAAGGAACATCAAGATTCCCTCGCTTGAAGTTAAACTCAACTCAAAGGATATTCCAACATTCACTTTTTAACAGCAAAGTGTGAGAAACAAAAGCAGAATAATACATCACAAGAATTTCTTTAAGATCTCATATCATAATAGAAAACATTTTACCTTGGATGAGGATTCCCCTTGACCATCTTTTGCCCATACTTCCGCCACCTGTAGCCATCTGCTGAGATTCCCACATCACTAGCAGCATGGACCACAATTTTTGGTTTCTTTCCAGGTTTTAAAAGAGGAGCAGAGCAGCTAGCAACAGTTTTCTTCAATCTGGTAATCCAAAGAGTTAATATATATTAGTATGTATTAATTATCAGTTTAGAGAGAAACTAACTAGATGTAATCAGTAATAGACAGATATTTGCTTATGTTGAATTACCTTTTGCTTGGTTCAGGTTCATCTTCTCGCTCCTGCTTAATATTAGTTTCAGCATTATCATCTGAATCACTGGAATCCTTTTGTATTGGATCTGGTACACTAACTGTTTCCTGTACAGAGTCTTTTGAAGAAGTGGAAGGAGCTGAATCAGCTGTAGCTCCAATTGGAGCAACCGAAGAGTCACTCCCATTTGCAGGGGCAATTGACAATGAATGCCTGCTTCCCCTTGTGCAATTTACTTTTTGAGGAGGATCATGATTGTGATGACTTCTATAAACAATTTCCATAACACGATTAGAATCATCAGAACATTCAATTTTCTTAGCACAGCACTCAGAGTACGTGCATCTATAATAACTCCGAGAGCCTTGAGGACTCTTAACTTGCTTTTGACCATACTTCCGCCAGTTGTAGCCATCAGGGGAAGGTGTTTTTTGAATGGACACAACAGATAAAGTTTTTGGGTCAAATGAATTCTTTTTGTCTGCCTCTGATGTGTGTGAGGTGTTTCTGTTATCTCCAGGTGACATTTTTTGTTCTGGAAGAGTAGGACTTGGAACGGATGAAATCGGCTGAGTAACAGAAGTTGGAGATGGTTCTGATGAACGTGGACCATTAGGTGGCTCTTGCTGATTCTGTGTCTGATCTGGAACAGCTTGATCTGCAATGATTCTGAATTCTTCTTGGTAGGACATGCCAACTTGATCCTGAAAAAATTAAATAAAAATGAAATGAGAATCAATTACATACAACAGAATGCAGGAAGCACCTAAATCAAAGTTCTTTAGTTCGACAGAGAAAAATTTAACATGTAAATTCCATGGTGTTCTAAGTAGGAAGAAAGGACAAAATCCTACTTGCTCCACTTATAATATGCATGCAGCCACTAAAGAAGTTCTGAATGTATGTAAATGCAGAAATTTCAATAGACAGTAATAATAACATGGCAACAGAAAATGCCATCAAAAGATAGCAGTTACACTAATTCATAATTAACATGTTGAATTGGCTTGCACATGTAGCTACATGTGGTAACCTCGAGTTTTGAGTTGCATGTTCCTATAGATGAGCATTTCTCAGAGTACATTTAGCTTCTCATTCGACTTTCATAGGACAAATTTTTTGAAATACCAAGAAATTATACATGCAAGTATCAGGGGTTCTCTACTATGAAGCATGTTGGAAAACTAAGAGCCAGCAAAAGGTAGATAAATTGACTTTTGGCCACATTATCTGAATTATTTCAGCACGTGTTTTGATATTTTGCTGGATAAGGTAAATTACACTTTGTCCATCCGTCTTGCAAGGACACATTTCTTTCTTCAATTATTGCAAAATACACTTTCAAAATCAAAAGTCAAACTAAAGTAATTAACTGGTAACCTTCATGTAATACGAAAGAAGTTAGAAATACAAGACTAAAATATCCTCTCAAATTTCAAGTTTTCACATATAAGGAATGCTAATGATGAAATCACAATTCCACATGTAGCTTCATATTATGTCTAGCCAAACAGGAAAACAAAACCTACAGTCTGGTGCATTCAAAGACTAGTGTTGGGAATTGTCACCACTCTTAAGGGACTTGAAATAGAGCTTTTTTTTATCTCAATTCTTTGATTCTCTTTCAGAATTTCAAGTTATTTTCTTCCATTATGCGGTTTTAATACATAGGCTACAAATTCAAGCCTCAGATATGATAACTTCATGAATTCTACAAATGTCTTTAATATCTTGCTTTGCACCACTCCTCTTCTTATGCTTGTCCATATATTTTTTTCCCAAGCTTCTACACTTAATTACCATAGCTGATGTGGATCTTAACTTCAGTGTCAATGAAAATCATGCAAAACCAAGAAAATCTTGTTATTTAGTTGAAGCTTGAATACAACAAGATTACTAATTTTAAAAAGACCTTCTAGCAAAGTTATGATCACTAGAACTCTAATTTCCAGGTCCTTAATTTTTTGCTCTAACTCAACTAGTAGAAGCAAAACTTCTTTTTTGGCAGATCTGATCTCGTAGCTAAGAAGATCAGATGAATTGAGGGCCTGAACAAATACTCAATTCCAAAAACCAAAGCCCTAAAAACTAAAAAAAGGTCGGGGCAGATCATTTGACAGCCAAGCTAGTACCAGAACCCAAATAATTCAGCTAGTACCAACAATAAGACAACGAGAATGACAATTAATCAAGGACAAATTATCCAAAATCAACGAGAATGACACAGGTGCAAACTCCAACAAGGACAGAAATTTTCCAAAAAAATTTCACAAACATCCAATTAATCATGAAACATATTACTAGTAAATTTAAAATCAAAAGTAACTAAAACAAAGGTTTATTCTAACCTTCAATTCCTCGGCCGGCTCCAACCGTTGCATTTCATTGTCCACCGCCACCTCTGTTTTACAACTCACTAAACTTAATATTTTTTCCGCACAATTTCAAACCACTAACCTTACAACATGCAGACACTCATGTCACACACATCACACTTAAAAACAGGAAACAGGAAATTAGCATGAAAGAATGACCGGAAGAAAAAAGGGAAAAAGAAAAACTCTCACTCACACACACACAATATACACAAACCGCACAGAAACAAACGGTAGATTAGACAGGAAAAAAAAAAAGTAATGTTCGAGGAGAAAAAGGGGAGGGAGAGTTAAGCACCGAATTTGCAGTGGAGATCACTCGAGGCGGCGGTAGCTAGGGTTTCGGGAGTAGACGAAGCTCTGTTATTACTCATCTGAGCTACTACTACTGGAATTGAACTGTTGTCAACAGTTTTAGAATTCACTTGCTCATAACCATCACCACCACCACCACCTCGAGAATTTTCGTCAAATTCTTCCCTGGACTTTGAATTCTGAGCTGCTGCTTCATCTTCTCCTTCGCAGCTCGGGCTTTTGTTGCTACTATTATTATCAGAATTGAAATTTTTGGCGTCCATGGCGCCCGAGTGCAGCAGCTGCAGCACACAGTTAGTGCGTGTAATATAGAGAGAGAAAGGAAAGGTAATAAAATTTCTTTTTTGGAACGTTATTTTAATTTTTGCATTTAACCGCATAGTTTTGGTTTAGCGGTCGTGGTTAGCAATTCGGGTACAAACATGGGTTCTGATTAGTATTGTTTTGGGCGGGCCCATTGTCGTACTAAAGTGACATTATTGTCCTTTAAAACAAAGTAAAAATGTGTAATCAAGAAAAAATATTGCTAAATTTAGGAAACAAATAAAGTAAAAATAGAAAAGGGCAAATTCCAGTAGTTGAAAATGAAAAGGATCATAGATGGATGAAAATAACTACGTTGGTTTAAAATTTTGGTCCTTAAAATTAATCTTTAAAAAGTTTTAATAAAACTAAATTGTGCACGCAATATATTTAGTCAAACTGTTAAGTCAAATAAGACACATTTAGATGCTCTCTAAAAGTATCTTTCCTTACCTCTATTAAGAGATAGTCAAATTTTGTCTATTATATCTTTTTGTCGTGTTATCACTTAGCACTCAATTGGAACAGAATTATTTTGCAATATTCGAAAATTTATGATGAATAATAAATTATTACGAAAGTACACTGCTAATTGCAGATATTAACGTTGTTTCAATATATGAAGCCTCATGGATTCAAGTAGGATTTACTCTAAAAGTTGCAACTGATTCAATTGAAACTTGAATTAGTAATATTGTCATTTTTCTTTTTAGGAGAGACCTTGCGAGTAGAAATGTGCAATACAAAGGCTTGAGGGTACAATAGTCATTCGAAAGGGAAGAAAGAGGATGAGTGGACCGGAGCGCCCAGAAATGAGAATAGTAACCGGTGTTAACTGTTAAAGGCCTAATATAAAAATGAACCGGACAAAAGATCCGAGGAAAGGGAATTAATGGAGTGTGTTGTTGACTGGCGTTGACTCAGGTGCTTTCTGTATTACTTATGCCGGCATCTTCTAAACGGGCGTTAGATTCTCCGTTAGGCGTTGGATTGGTGGGTGGCTCAATCAGGACTATCTATGACCGGCGCGTTGACGTTTTCGTTCTACTAGCACCTGAAAAATTCACGATTTCATCAAATTCGTCTCTTCACATTTTTTTCCTTTTTGTTTTTACAAACTAATTTCATTTTCTTTTCTAAATATGACTAATCTAAAATTTCTGAAATATATATCACATGAGTTTATATTATATCTTCCATTAATTAAATTAATGATATTATAAACAAGTACTGCATCCTAGAATTACCGATCTTTTTATTATATTTTTGTGGAGTAAATAAAAATAGAAGAGCATGGACTAACTTTGGTAATATTAGGTCTGAATGCATGATATATGATATGTGTTCAAATTTATTTATTTATTTTTACATGTCTTATGTGTCTACATTTGTTTGTGTGAAAAAAAAAAATTGCACTGATTGATATAGGAAAAAATAATTTAAAAACATTCCAACAAACTATCATTTCAAGTAGTCAGGAAGGATTTTTAGAACTTTTCCTATTATCAGATCAACAATTTGAATCTTGGCCACCATTAAGACAATTGGAATGAAATTTGCTCTCTTTTTTGTATTTCTTGTGTCTAAAATTAGTTTGTCATTTATAGAAAATTCATTTAGAGTATTTTGAGGTGGAGAAGCGAACTCTGCGGTTAATACTCATAAAAGGGTGCATTAACATGCTGGATAAACAAATATATCGTTACTGACAAAAAAAAAAAAAACATGCTGGATAAACAAGAAGTCAAGCTAAGTTCTCCATCTCTACCGGCAAAAAGAGAAAACTTGCAAGGGATTTTTTTTTTTCCATTTAAGCAGAAAATCTAAAATTTTAACTACAAATTGTCCATTTCTTCATTCTACAAACACAAACGAGATGTCTAAAACGCGTCAGAAATCCCTCTTGGATCAGCTTGAAGAAATTGATTAATTAGTTCTAACTACCATCTTGAAAGTTTAAGCAGCAAAAATTTTGTTTTACTATTTATTTTATCTTCTGTTGTCATAGTCCTTCGTAGGGATGTACTCGAGCCAAATCAAACTCGAGTCTCAACTCGATCTATATGTAACTAGACTCGAGTTCGATCGAGCCTAAAAATCGCAACTCGAAGCTTGATTTGAGAAAATTCTTTTAAACTCGAGACTCGACTCGATAAGGCTTTGATCAAGCCTTATCAAGTCGAGTCTAATCAAACTTTTTAACTTGACTCGAAAAATGTATATTTATAAATTTAGTATAAATTATACCCATAATGGTTATTTTATAATTATAATACATATATATTATTTAAATTATATATATTAATTAAATATATCCGGCTCGACGAGTAGCTCGTCGAACCACAAGCCGCAAATTCCTGACTCGAACTCGACTCGAAAATATATTCGAGTAGCTCGAGACTCGGATTGAACTCGATTTGATCAAGTTCAAGCCAAGTCGTTGACCGAGCTACTCGCGAGCTACTCAATGGTGGCTCGACTCGCTTACATTCCTAGTCCATCGTCATAAATTTCTGATACATGTTCAACAATTTAATGTTAATTAATAAAGGGATTCGTACAATGTAAGAAGGATGGTGATCTGATGCTTTAGGCTCCGTTATAGAAAAAGACTCAGGTCAGTTGGTTCCAAAATAAACAGTATTGGGTCAAATTCCATTAATGCACCAATTATTAACTTATTATCTCACAAATGGATTTAGTGTTAACACTTTGGTTAAAGACAAATTAATAGTCGTCTTGATACATAGAACATTACATCACAACATCAAAGCATCACAAAAAAATATCAAATTTCTTCTACAATATGTCTCGGGTCGGGTGTAATCACTTCGCATGTACTACATTTTTATTTTCAATGATTATACAACAAGTATATATATTTTGTTGGTTTGTCTAACGGGTGTATCGTTAAAATATAATTCAGGTGTTATGTTCTTAAAAATATAATATTAATTAAAAAAAAGTAAATAAATATAAGAGAGAGTAGGTAAGATTAAATAGAGAAAGTATATAACTGCAAGAAAAGACAATAATTATTAATATATATGTGTGTGTCATAGTTATTAAACCCAACCCGGGAAGGAACCCGGCGAAGGAGGTGGGTCAACGGGTTACTGGTTTAACCGGTGGGTGAGTGGTTGAACCGGTGGGTCACTACATATATTTAAATATTATATTTCATAATTATTTATATAAGATATATGATATAAATTGTAATAAATAATGCCATAACAAAAGCTCATTTAATTTAATTTGTTATAAAATAATTAATTCATATAAGAATCAATCAAATATAAAGTTATTTATTAATATACCAAACTTCAAGTGTAAAATTTTATCTATATTTAGTGTAATTATCTAGTTTATTTATGAATTTTAAGTGTAAAAAATTATTAAAATTAATATTTGTCTTTAAATGAATTATGTAATATGTTATTTTTGGAATCCATTTTATAACTTATAGAGTTTGGAGGGTAATAAATTTTTATTAAAAGATTCCAAATAAATTTGTTTTAGAGAAAAAAAGATAGAATTGAAAAAACATTTATATATCATAATAAAGCTACTATATCAACATATATGGAAGTAGTTTGGTGGTAAGCAGGCGGTAGTGTTGGGGCAGAGGTCCGAAGTTCGAGTTTCAACAATAGCAATATAATTTTTCCACAAAATCTGATTAGTGACAAAACCGGCCAAAACCGGCCGGGTTTCCGGTTTAACCTGGTTCGACCGGCGGGTCGTTGACTAAGTCAACGGTCACTTTGCACAAACGATCTGATTCCAAACCCGGCCCGGTCCAATGACCGGTCCACCGGTTTGACCGGTTCGACCGTCGGGCCGGACCGGGTTTAATAACTATGGTGTGTGTGTCTATATATATATATTATATGTTAGGTAAATATTAGATATGTTAATATGCGGCTTAGGAACCAGTTAGAAAAACCCATATTTTATATCAGCCCAATCTGGCCTTTTTGGACCGCTTTGTCATCACGTTATTAAAATTTATTTCCTTTGGTTAAGGAAGTCATTCATGTCCTTCTTTCTCTTTTATTTATCAGTCTTCTGTCCTGATCTCTTTGAAGTGGTCGATAAAGCAATAATTTAACGTCAATATACTAGCACAAAACCATCACATTTCACGGTTAATTATCATATTGGGAAACAAGTTAAGGAAATACAAACATAATCTTATACTAAAAATCTACTGTGAATCATTACTATGATTATATTGAAATATCAACATAATTATATAAAAATCAATGATAAACCAAAATACTATACAGTGATGTGGTTGGATATAGAGTTACAAATGAGTCGAGTTGAGTCCAATTTTTTGTCTAATTGAGCCAAGTCTCGACTTAATTTTACCAAACTTGAGTTCGATGAACTCTCAATGTAAAACTCGAGTTCGAATTCAATCTCAAATTCAAGTCAAGTTGAATTGAACTCGAATTCAATCTTAAAAAAATAGAAATAATTATTTTTATTTTTTTAAAAAAATAATATAGTAAATTTTTTAATAAATAATAAAACATAGGGATACATATACGTAATTTTGTTATTAAGATAAAAAATAAAAAAAATATATATATATATATGATTGAGTTGGCTCACGAACTAACGAATTGAATATCTTTGAGTTTGAACTTAATTTGATCAACTTGAACTCGAATTAAGTTTTGACTCGAACTTCTCGTAATCGGCTTATGAGTACGAGTGGTTTAACTCGCATATAGCTCTATTTGGATATGAGTTTATTTGGAAAATTTTTTTTGAAATAATAACGAAAGTAAGAATTTTCTAATCTTTTATAGCTATAAGTAGCACATAAGGTTGAGGTCATGAATGGTGCATGAGATGGTTCAGTTTTTTTTTTTTATGGAAACGTTAGAAATATGTTCGTTTGGATTGTAAGTTATTTGGGATATTTCTACTGTAGCACTTTTTGTGATGTGATGTATGTGAGATAAAAAGGTAATTGAGAAGATAAAAAGGTATATTGGAAATTGTAATGATGATGTAAACAAATAAAATTGGGTATAAAAAACAAACTATACAACTTGATCAAAGACCCATATTGAGCTTTACAAGAGTGTCCTTAGACGCTGAGAATTTAAGTATTCCTTATCTTGTACTAACTTAGCAGCATAAGCACTGATCCTTCTACTTATCATATTACATTGGTGGTCTATCAAGCTAAATGAGCATTTCATAAGTAAAGATCTTAGCATTTGAATGTCTTCCAGATGAGCAAAAAGTATTATGTCTTGTGCTTTGTTCGTCCTCAAACAACGTATCAACTGAGGTGATGAAACTTGCACATTCATTTCTTCTTGCCAGAGCTTCTCCCTAGCCTTGCACAGTGTTTGTTTGATCGCTGCAGCATGAGATGGTTCAGTTGGTCAAGCAAAATCTTCGTGAAATGTGTGCTATTTGTTGGAACTTTTCCCGGCAGGGAATGGCGCAGTCTGCGGGAAGTGAACCGGTCTACATCGTTCATCCTTCTTTGGGTTAATTCCTTATAACCCCTTGTACTTTTTCCTGTACCCAGTCGGCCCCTATTGACTTGAATTGCATCATTGTTCTCCTCATAATTGTTTTGGTGCCTTAACCTGTAATTGAGTTTTGAAACTTTAATAAAACTGTGTCTAATTAATTTATCAACCTAATTCCGATGATAAGGGGGGCTGGGTTAGGTGGTTTGAGAGAAAAAGAATATAAGTGAAAAATCTCAAATTTTAACCCTTTTATTTACACTTAAAAAATAAAATAAAATAAAATAACCTAGTTCCGATGATAAATTATACTGGCCCGAGTAGGTCACATGCATGGCTTATGACTTATGAGAGGCCCAGTTGTCAACGTGGAAAGAAATGCTTGCTTTTCACAATTATGCTGACCAAACAAAGTACCTAAAGAAATAAAATATCCCAAGTTTCTTCACCTCTTTTGATTAAACAAATAAAATAAGACCATCTTAATCTCACTTAATACTTAACCTAAAAGTTAATTCTCTAGGATGCAAAGATTTTTTTTTTTTTGGAAGTGATATAGATCTACATCACTTGTACAGATGTACTAAAAATCTTATTCCTTGTTTGGATTCCTTGTTTTTGTCTCTGTTTTTGAAAAACTGTTTTTCGCATTCCAAATGCTACAGTAAATGTGTATTTCAAAAACAATTCCAAAAACACCCATATCCAAACATTATATCAAAAACAACTCCAAATATACATAATATGTATATTTCAATTATGTATATTATATATATTATATTAATATAAATTGAAATATACAAATTGAAAATTATATATTTATATATTATACATTTATATATTTATATATTATATAAATATTTATATACATTAATATTATACATAATATTGTATATTATACATAATATAATATACATAATATGTAATATTGTATACATAAATGTATAAATATTTATACATAATATATTACGTACATTATATTATAATATATACATTATTAATGTACTTTCATTATTATGTACATTATTGTGTATAATAATTTATAATAATATTATGTATAATATATAATATACATAATATGTAATAAGGTATAAATGTATATTATGTATAATATATTATATTATGTATATTGTATTATATATATACAATATTATGTATATTATACAAATTAAAAATTTTATATTATATATTACATAAATGTTTATATAATGAAATATACAATAAATATTACAAATTGAAATATTATATAAACACCATATTTATAATATTATAATATTTATAATTAATATTAATGTATATTATATATATTAAATATTTATATATTATTTATTTATTTATTTATTTATTCATATTACAAATATTTTATTTTATTTAAAATATATTTTTATATATTTATAATATATTTATATAAATATTATATATTATATAAATTATATATTATATATTATATATTATACATTTATATAAATGTACATTTATACATAATATATATATTTATGTATATTTATAATATACATTTATATTATGTATTATATATAATATAATACATTTATAATACATTTATATTAATATACATAATATTAATATATATTTATAATATATTAATTTATACATTTATATAATATTCATTTATAATAATATACACATACATTTCTAAATATATTTATATTATGTATTATATATAATATAATACATTTATAATACATTTATATATTTTTATATAAATATATTTATTTATAAATATTTATTAATGTATTATAAATGCATAAATGTGACAGCCCCACCTTTCCCTAAGGCGGACCAAAGGGGTTAGCGGACTGCCTGCCCAACTCTCGCCAAGACTATTAGGACAAAATTAACACAATCTAAACATTCCAAAGTGTAACACTGCACTTAACGATTCTACCACCATAGGGAAAGAACAATTCCAAGCCAAAACAACACATGAACATTACTAAATACTTCAATATACACAAGGTTACAACTTTACAGATCAAAAGAAAATGTTCGATCAAGATACATTTAAGGTTTTTCACCCATTGAGGAGCTATATAAAAGAATATTTAAACTAACTCAACTCATACTTTAAAGTTTCATAACCTTCAAAAGATACTCCCTGTAAGGAAAACAAAGTCAACAAGGTGAGCTTTCGCCCAATAAGGTACCATCACGCAAGTAAACAAAATTCACATAAGACAAAGTTGCTCAATCCAAATACGTTCAATAAATGAATCAACTAGCACCACATTTCAATAAAGATTTCTAAAAAGATACGGTCGGCTCTCAAGAGTCCTTTTCCTCGCTTGCCGTACTTGATCTCGCCCCATTGACCCTTCGTCAACGTTTAAGGAGTAACCAATACCGTAAACTCCACTTTCTCCGATTACTTCTACCTCACATACCCCTACCAGACCCGAACTCCAACCAGTTCAGTAATGGTAATACTCGAGTATACCGGAATCAAGAGTCTCGTACCCATCGATTCCTTAGAAACAGTCCCCTATGGCTTATCAATTTTCTCGACCAAACCCTTACTGACTCGATTCAATTGACCACCAATGGGGTTGAACTCAGAATCAACAGTATAAGTCGTTGGATACACGTCCAAACGACACCAATTCAAGTATAATCAATACAATTCAAGTGATACAGTAAACAGTCAATTAGGCCATAGAGTATGAGAGTGATAAAGTACACCCTCATCTCAACCAGTATCATCAGTAAACACAAACATTCCAATCATAAATCTCAAGTATAACAAAGCCAAGAAGTATCAATCATGTGAGTAGTACACTCACCAATCAAACAAAAGGAATTTCACAAATTTCCGTCCAATGAGCGCCTTGGGTCACCGGCACGCCTTAAAACATTCAAGTAAACACAATGAGATTCGAATACGAGTCATAAACCGAATCCACATACTACGAGAGCAAGACCAAATAGAACGTATAAGTGCAAAATCAAACTAGGGAGAGTTCGGAAATAAAGTTTAAGCCCTAAATCCAAAATACAGATTTGACGTTATTTAGCGTATTGGACACAACCGGACCTACGATTATCGGATTGGGGTGAAATTTATACCATTTCGAAATTAAGATAAAGGGATACAATTTTTATGAGGATTACTCAGTCCAGTTCGATGCGTAGCTAGGTCAAAATTTCAACGTACTAAACCAGAATCGCACAAACAGGTCAACTAACCGCATTCTGGTTAAACGACCATAACTCAGGCTACCAAAATCCAATTAAGGTGTTTCCAGGGCCGTTAGAAAGCTAAGACACATCACTACAACTTTTGTGTTTTGGCCAAAATCTAATTTAGTACACATCAGAGTGAACGGTCGCGGTCAGATTGGGTGAACTGTCAATACTGTCACCAAACTCTTACCTATGGCAGTCTGGGTATTTCAGTCTTTTCACAAGCTACCGAACTCGGATTGAGCTGAAATTTTACAGGCAACTATAAAATATTATTTCCTACAACTTTCATGTTTTAACCTAAGGCTAATTTAGCCTTCATCCTATCCAAACAGTACCGGGCAGAACAGGGTTGGTTGAAACCCTAATCTGGAATTTTTGCTTCAAACCAATGATTCTACACAACTAATCATTTCCAACATATACC
Organism: Coffea eugenioides; assembly: GCF_003713205.1. Lineage (NCBI taxonomy): Eukaryota > Viridiplantae > Streptophyta > Magnoliopsida > Gentianales > Rubiaceae > Coffea > Coffea eugenioides. Next base: position 15,122,129 of record NC_040040.1, read on the forward strand.
AACTCTATTTTTCACTATAATAAACCATCAATCCATGATTAACCAACACTAAACATATAAAATCAGAAAAATCATGAATAATTATAAAAATTCACCAATCTCTACCAAAAGTCACAAAATCTTACACAAAACCAACTGTATGACTAACACAAGTCATTAATTTCACATTATCAAAACCAAAGAAGGAATTCCTTAACTACTCACCTTGCAATCTCAAGAAAAGAGCCAACTTAGTACCACTTTCTTCCAAACCACTTCAGTAACAACCTTACTACAACTAAACTAAGAGGTTTTATGGAGAAATTTCAAGTTTAATCGGTTGGATTGCAAGCTTAAGGAAGATTGAGAGTAAAAGAGTTGAAGGTTTCTTTTCTTTTCTTTCTAGAGAGAGCCGGCCAAAGATTTTTGGGTAAATTTTGATATATGGTAAAGGTAAAGTTAAATGGTCAAAGTCCAAGATTGAATAGGATGGTGACACTTGTCACCTTTTAAACTTAAACTTATCCTCTTGTTTCTCAAATATTAATCCATCTAGGTAACCTCTAATTATCTCTTAGCACCTAGTAAATTACTCTCGGTATACAAAACTTAACCTAATTGGCCGAATTTTACCGCACTTACTGCACTAACGGGTCCCACATCCGGTATACATTCTTAATTTCTCAAAAACTAACTGCTACTAGAAAAATAATTTAAAAACTATATTTACTCATAAAAATTATCTAGAAAATGTTTCTAATAAAGAAAATGTAGAAAAGCGTGCAATTAAATAAAATAAAGCCTAAAAAGTAAAAAAAAAAATTTCGGGTCTCACAATAAATATATATTTATATAAAAATATAAAAATTATTTATTATAATTTATACATTTATATAATATTCATTTATAATTTATACATTTATAATAATATACATTTATACATTTATAAATATATTTATATTATGTATTATATGTAATATAATACATTTATAATATATTTTTATATTTTTATATAAATATATAAATATATTTATTTATAAATATTTATAAATGTATTATAAATGCATAAATGTATATAAATATAAAATTATAAAAATTATAAATTATAAAATATTCAAAAATATGTTTTAAAAATACCTCTAAAGATAATCCAAAAAACATCTACAGTAAAAATTTTTCATATAGTTTTTGAAAAACAACTAATCCAAACGAACTTGTATTTCAAAAACGAAATGCTACAGTGTTGTTTTTTAAAAACAAAAAAACAACTCCAATAACAGCTAATTCAAACAGACCCTTAGTGTGTCAAAGAAAAATTGTTACGTTTTCCGTGGATACATTTTTTAATGACATTTTTATTTCATATATATCAAATCGCTACAGTAATTTTTCTATAAAAAACCCAGAAAAATACAATTCAAACAAATGGAAATTAGCTGTATTTCTTTAAACAACTTGAATCTTTTTATATCTTTAGATTTATGTCCCATACGTTATAATAAGCACATTTTTGGCGTTGTCAACTTATAAAGGATCAATCCTCAAAACTAAATTTTCTTAACTAGATTTAAAGACTATATGCAATAAAATGAAAATTCCATTCACTAAGAACGATGGTAAGAGAAGTTTTCTGTATCCTAACTTTATCAAATTGACGATTACAAACCAACGCGAAGCGCCAAAACAACCAATTAATTGGGAAGTTGAGAATTTTCTTTCTCTATTTTTTTAAAAAAAATTTTGGGTAAAGAAAAGCTTAGAAGGAAAAGAAAGTTACTCCATTCTAAGGCCAGTAGGGTTCCAAACGAATCAAATTGAAACTTTTAATTTGTCAGATTCAATTCAAACTTTTGGGTTCGAGTTTGTGTACGAGATTAAAAATTAAGATTGAGTTGGATTGAATCTAATACTCGATAAGCTCCGATTCCAGAACTCAAAATTATATTTTAATTTCTAAAATTACTTTACCAATAATATATATAATGAAATCCAATAATAAATGTATAATCTTATATAAAATATTAAATTTATTTTAGCATTATTAAGCCTTAAGGAGTCGAATCTATACAAATTTTGAATTCGATTCAACATTTCAATCGAATTTTACTTTTTATTCGAATTTGAGGTCGAACTTCTCAAATTCGAAGGCAAAGTATTTTTTAAAAGAGAAAATGACATGTTTCCTCCTTCATATTTCGCAAAAAATATTCTTTGCATTTCTCACTTTTAAAACGAAGCAAATTTGTCCATGACATTTAAAATTTGAAACTATTACATTCCTGAACCCAACTTTCAATCTGAATCAAACCATCTAATAACTCAGTAATAAATTTCAAAGATAAAATTGATAAATCACTCGATCAACTTGATCACATTCACATTACATTTATTGAACTAAAAAAGGAAAAAATTGAAAAATTATAACATAAAAGGCCATTTTTTTCTTAGAATAGTAGGGTTTCTTTTTTGGATAAATCTTTTTATACACCATTAATATATACACTTGTGAGTCTAAGTGTATACCATACATACAAAGTTTGGTATTTAAATTAAAATTAAAAAGATGTAACAGGTATTTAGACCTGTCAGTGTATATAATGATAATACAAGAAAGATTGATCCTTCTTTTTTATGTTATAATTTTTTATTTTTCCTTTTTGGATTAATTAAATGTCACATGAATATCAAGTTGAATTAACCAAGTGATCTTCCAATTATACTCCTGAAATTTGTAATTGGATTGTTAGGTGATTCAATTCATATTGAAAGTTGATTTCAGAATGCAATAGGTTCAATTTTTAAATATTAAAAATGAATTTATTTCGTTTTAAAAGTGAGGAATTAAAAAAAATATTTTTTTTTGTAAAATGTGAGGGTTGAATCTGGTTATTTGCCCTTTTTAAAAGCTGATTCGTCGACAACCCTTGATTAGAATGGGCCACGGACTACTTTTCAGACTCGAGCTTCCCGAAGGCGAGGTTTTACCATCATTTGTTGGTTTTGTTATAAGTTCTCGTGGTACGCCGGGCGCCACAAACGTCAGGTCAACTAGCTCGCAGCGCTTAGACAATTATCGCGAATCATTGTCCTTGTAAAATGATGCCCGGCCCCTCGTTGTTTGTTAAGTCTCGTCCTTTTACAGGGAAACTTCTACTATTATGCATCCTTCCTCTTTCAAAGTAAGATGTCTTAAGTCGTACCAAATGAACTAGTTGTATTAACTGGTAGTCTGGTATACGCCCGGAGGTCTTGCCCAAAATTCTCACCTTTTAATTCTTGAAAAATACATTGCAGAAAAGTTGGGTTCATGCAGCAGCCACTTCTTGTTCCAGGTTAGCTCAATTCAACGCATACAAACTTGGTATTTTATTGTGATTGATACATGTTATGTGTTCTTTCCTTGAACAAAAAGTTGATGAAGGGTGTTTGAGTGTGTATTTTGTGGTGTATTGTGTGGATTCTGGTTTGTCGGTTGTGTTCTAATGCTCAATTTACAAAGATACTTTTAAGGGTTGTAGAAGATTATTCAAGAGCTGGATGTTGACTTAATCTTGAAATTAAAAGCTTTTCTCTAGAAACAGAGACACTATGATAGTAATTGGATTTTGACTTGATTATCGTGAAAAGTTGAAACTTTTTCAGATTGTTGTATCTTTTAACTTTGACTCAGTTAACTATTTAGACTTCACTTAAAAAAAAAAAACACCAATGGGATTGGGATCAGTCAGCATATTAGGTTTTCATGGGTTGTATGGGAGCCTAGGAGGTGGTATTACAGGCGCTGATGTTTGTTGAAATGCATGTACTTAGCGAGATGGAATTAACATTTGGTGGACATTGGTTAGCGGATCAGGCTGTTGTTTCTTAAACCTGAGGGATAGAAGTCTAAGATGGTAAACAACGTTTTGATAACGTAATTGCCCATAAAACGCGAAAATGAATTGATTGTTGACTAACGACTCATGCCTTTTCATGTTTAGTCAATTTGTGCCTTTATTATGTCTATCCAATTTGGAATTCCACATACTCTTCTTTATAGTTTTTGGGCCTCAATAATGCATAAGTGCAAAGCAGAAAAGGATAAAGCAAGAAAATATCGAATAAAAAGGAGAACTACCATTTCTTGAAGGTTTGTTCTTCATTCAGTGGTCATGAGAGGTAATTCTGAAAAGGGAGCGGTAATTAGTCTCTACTGTTTCCTTAAGCTTCCAAATTCTGTAATAAGTTACACTATTTCATTGTCTCTCAGGTTGCTTGATTTTACAACTACAACAGGCTCAATGATTTTTAATTGATTTTTTTTTATCATCTGTCAGCTTGAATACTGTTGCACTCCACTGCCGCACCTCTGCTTACATGTAAAAGTCATTCTTGAAAATCCAGAAAAATTTGAATTCCGATCCTCTCAACCCAAGAAGAGAACTTTAAAGTGCTATCAGTAGTATTTGAGGCAATTTAGCTTTTGTGGCCCTGAAGCAGTGATTAAGGCATCATACTATGGCTTATCATTCTCAGTGAAGATAATACTCGGAATCATTATTAATTTGCCTTCAGTGTTCAATGTGTGCCATAATTTGATTCCTTTCATTTCCCTTTTTTCTTATTGAATCTGATCCTGCCCTTGTTTTAACATGTCGCTTCATTCTTTAGAAATATCTGCTTATGTGACATGATTATGGGACATTACTGATCAAGCAAATTGATCCTTTCTAGGGGAAGGAATGGAAGAGTCGCCTCCAAAAACACTGCCAAAATCCTTAAGGGACAGAATTTCTGCATACAAAGCCATGGCTTGGGAAGCATACAGAAGCAAACCGATCTCACATTGGATTCTACTGGTTTTGAGTAGTGCTGCTATGCTTGTGGCCTTCCCTGCTTCTAGTCTCCTTTCCCGTCTTTATTTTTCCAATGGAGGCAAGAGCAAATGGCTAATTTCGTGGGTGGCTGTTGCAGGGTGGCCTATTCCAGCACTAATCTTAATTCCTACCTACTTCATTTTAGGAGTCTATCCTACTCCTTTAAATTTAAAACTTGTTGTGTCTTATATTGTGCTGGGCTTCTTGACTGGTGCTGACAATCTTATGTATGCATATGCCTATGCCTATCTGCCTGCATCAACCGCATCCCTATTGGCTTCAACAGTCCTGGTGTTTTCTTCACTCTTCGGGTATTTGCTTGTGAAAAACAAAATGAATGCTTCAATCATAAATGCCATAGTGATCATTACTGCTGGAATGGTCATCATTGCGCTGGATTCAGATTCGGACAGGTACGGATATATCACTGATTCTCAGTACATTATGGGATACGTGTGGGACATTCTGGGATCTGCTCTTCATGGGCTTATTTTTGCACTGTCGGAGTTGGTTTTCATAAAACTTCTAGGGAGAAGATCATTCCATGTTGTTTTAGAGCAACAAGTGATGGTTTCCCTATTCGGTTTCATCTTCACTACAATTGGTTGCATTGCGAACAAAGACTTCCCAGCAATGGCATCTGAGGCACGAAGATTCAAGGGTGGTAAAAGTGCTTATTACTTGGTTCTTACTTGGGGTGTAATCACTTTTCAGTTGGGGATTCTGGGAAGCACTGCTATTTTATTTCTGGCCTCCACTGTGTTTGCTGGAGTTCTGAACTCAATAAGAGTGCCACTCACAAGCATTGCAGCAGTTATATTGTTGAAGGACCCCATGAGCGGCTTCAAGATTCTGTCTCTGATTATTACCTTCTGGGGATTTGCTTGCTACATTTACGGGAATCGTCCTGCCAGTAAAGAACCATCATGATCGATTGCCAAGTTTTGCACATAGATCCGAATACTTTGTGCCAAGCAATTATAGCATGATCCATTTCCTTGAGAAGATTCAGCTCTAGGATTACCTTACTAGTACTGGGAACTCGTAATGTATAAAACTATACCTTATAATCGTTTTTACCATTGAAACGCCAACGATGAGCTTCAGTTTCTTAAAAGTATGCTAAATTCGGCTTATATGCAGTTGCCTCTTAACCCTTTTCATTCCCATTCAACATCAATGTCTCAAGGAGCTGGTAATTTTTTTGGAACTTGAACTCCTGCTCATAGAGCTCGAACAGCTTTATCTAGCGGAGATGTCAGGCTGTCTTCATTTTAAGGTTTGGGGCAAGTGCAATTGTGACTTTGGTGCTGTTGTTATACTTTTACACGCACACCAATTCGACAGACGAATACAATTATTCACGGAATCTGAAAGAAATACAATCACACCAATCCGACTGTACCAATGCCAACCAAACCTACCTCAATCAGCAACTATTATAGGAAATGGTCCAAATGTACGAGGAGGAAGAAATAAAGAGGATCTCCTGAGTGATTTTGCTGGTTAACGCATTTCACACTGGCGTTTGCTTGCATCTGATCGATCGCGTTTAGCGGACACGGGAAATTATAAAAGAGTGACCGACCCAGAAAGCACGAAGAGAGTTAAAAACGAAACACAGAAGAAAACCCGAGGAAAATTGCAATACTAGAAGCTTCACCAAGTGAATAAAAGCAAGGTACTCGAGCAGGCACCGCACATCTGCATCTCAGCAAATCACAAGAACAATGACCGGTCACGGACCATATCTCATTTTCTTATTATCATAGTTGAGCTGAGGAGATGTTAGGCCGAAAGTGGAATACAAACCAGCCAGATCTTGGAACAAAACAGATATTTCTTGTCAGAGGATTGGTGGCCGCTGAAGAAAGAGCAGCACAATAGAGCAGGCTCGCAAAATCTTGAAACTATATTAAGGCAAACCAGCAGATGGTACCATGTATATAGATATAAAAGCTATGATGAAAGTTAAAGTTTCCTCCCTAGAAGGATCAAGGCAGCCGTTTTGCATCTTTTATGTCTGTTACAAGTCCAAGAAAAGTTCAAATAAAACACTTCCAAGACCATCTAAACAGTTGTAGTTCTAAAGAGCATTCAGAGAGTATATAGATTCCCTGTTAAACACATAGTTGCCTTTGCTACAGCTACTGGGTATGCTATAGCACTTATTAATTTTTGCCAATGTCCTTCACAGCACAGATTTGCTCCTCCCCCATTGCAGACATGACACTGACAACAAGATCTTTTCCTTCCTCAAACCCACCTTTAATCTGCATATAATGGAAACCACATTACTCTTAACCATTCCAAAATGAATGAAACTAAAAAAAATGTACATAATACTGTACGCTACTTACCTGTGCAAGCAGAGTATCGTCGGTAGGAAGCCTCAGGTCATCTTTAGTACCTCCACTTTCAGTGAGAAGAGACACCTGCAAAACAAAATATTCAGTTACAGTTTTTAACAGAAACTGGGAAGATAGAATGGCTATTGGCAACAAAGCCACGCAAATCACGATGTCAACTTCAATGCTCAATATAACATGAAACCAACTTGTCCAGTTAAACAAGCAAAAACCCACAGGGCAGTAGTGTCTAAAGCAATAATAGATATCAGAAGATGCGATAAAGAGAATTTTCCACTAAATATTTTCCTTTGACTTTCATTGAAACAGTTCAAGTTAAGTTTCCTCTAAAACTGAGCAGCAGCTTTAGTAAAATAAACTTAAAAACAGAGATCAGTATTCTAGATTTTGCAAAATTTCAATGCTTAATATTACCTTGAATTTCAAATCTCCTCGCTTATGTTATAAATTTTTCTACCAACAGATGACAATTTTAAACACCCATTGCTAACTATTAGTAGGGAAACAGGGAAATTCACATCATTGAATAAAAGAAATTTAGAACTGAAAAAACTGAAGATATCATGTGCTTTAGTCTCAACAAGTGCTGTTTATCAGATGGATGATGACCAAAGAAACCACAGGATTTCAAGATGAGACGATCACCCATATTGAAGTATTGTCATGTTTTGCTACTTATGTCATTAGCTGCTAACATTTCATTCAAACAAAATCAGTATAATTCAGTGTTCAGCGGTAAAAGATAAATGTCTTACAAAACCATCTTCAGAGATGTCAATGAGCTGATAATCACTACGATTAACATGGGGCACCTGAAACATGTCACGAGGAGAAAAATTAAAACCTTCACGTTCAACAAGTCGCTTGTCACGCATGCATCAGAATAAAGTGATAGAAAGAAAAAATAAATCAATTTCATTACATCACAGTTGTGGGATGACGGAACAATATCTTCAAGCTTCTTGCCGCTGAAAATATCAATTCCCACAAAGTGGCACTTTGCATGTCCATGCTTCCCGGTTTTTGAAGTGGAGACTTCAACAACCTGTTAACAAAACAAAACAGGTAAAAGGACAAATAATGATGCACGAGAAAAGAAACAAATATTCTCCTAGCCCCTTAACTCTACTCTTGAACCCAGGTTTCTAATAAAATGACAGGATGATGTGGAAAGACCAGATTAGATCGGTAGAACAACTATACAATGTTACAAGGAATACATGATTTCACATTAAATTGTATCAAGAGTAGAGAGGAGTGCTAACAAATTACATATTTATTGCTTAAGTCAAATGCAATGGGGAATAGCTCCAAACAGCTTTTAGCTCCAAGATAGCCACAATAAGCTGATCAAGCAACCAAGAAGAGGCCCTCAGAGACATACACAAGTGAACAAGCCAAAGCAAGACACTAGATCTAATCAGATAAGATTAACCGGTTTTCCAATTTGAGCACTTCCGACATACACCATATAATAAAACAGATACAGAAGACAGCATCACTTAACCTAAGAACACCGTATAGCAGCACAAACACAAAAATAAAAAAAAAAGGTCAAACCCTGATATTTGGAATGACCTGTTTTGCTGAACTGCTGTGTTAAGTGTATCATAGTCTCAATAAGGCTAAGGAATGATGTCCATATCAACATTTTCGAAAGCTGTTTAAAACATTGAAAAGCCAAAACAGCTTATAAAAAGCACCCACAAGAGCTCTTTATGGTAGTCAGCTTTTCAAATTCAGCTTATGATGCCTAAAAGCAATTTCAAAAGCAAATGAAAGGGCCTCACAACATTCTTGGCTATGAAAAGTTACAACCAACTAATTAACAGACACTTAGGACCAACGAAGTTTCTTGGTGCTTCTGAACTTCTGTTATTACAGATATTTCAACTACTTTATTGGCTTCTCAGATTGCACCATAGACCAGTGGATGAATTAAAACCAATTAATGTGTCACTGACCCAAAAAAAAAAGTAAACTAAAACATAAGTATCAATAAATACAAATTGAAGACCTGAACTGCAAAAGAATGAAAAGCCCAGTTTAATGATGTCCAATCAGCACTAATTAACAAATTCATGATCACGTATTTCTAAGTGTATAATTTATAATATCAGGGCACCCTTTCGGTTCAAAATTTGAAAAGAGGCCAAGCTACTAATTGTGATGTTCTTTTAATTAATAATAACGAAAAGATGGCCAACTGGATCTGGTAGCATCAAAACGGAATTTTCAACAAATAACATATACACGAAGTTTTACTTGTTGCCAACATATTTCCTCGTATCCACACACAGAAAGACACACACGAAAATAAATAACATAATCGATGGTAGGATTTGATAGGGTAAAAACCCATCAAGATCCGGGCATAAGAACAAAAACCCAGTTCAAATTCAACACGACAAACTTGGGAAAACCCATGAATACAGCAAAAAATCCAATCTAGATATGGAATTCCAATAAGAAAAAGTAAAGAGGATGCAATTAGACCTTGCAAGGCCTGGCCTTGATGACGATGTAGCCATTCTTACGAATGGTACCAGCTTGCTGGGGGAAGGTCTTGGAGGCTCCGGCGTCGGCCTTGGACTCGAAGTGGTGCTCGTCGTCCGACATCTTCTCTCTTTCTCTCTGTGTCGAACAGTCTCTTTTTTCTCTCTTTTGTTGTCTCTCTCCAAAGCCTAAGGAGGAAGATATGAGGCAAGGGGCGAAAATGTGACTCACAAAGGCTGACTACAATATGGAAAAAAAAAAATGGTTAGGGAATCCATTTTCGCACCTTTTTCTTTTTTTTAAAAATTTTTTTTTGTCTTTTTCGGAAGGCAATTAAACTTTTCCTGCTCTAGGGGTACACGAAATCCCTATATTACTTGTCTTTATCTCTTTCTCTTTTTTTTTATTCTGAAAAAAGTTGATTTTTACTAATATCTAAAATAAAGTAATTGGTTTTCCAAGTTTTATATAAGGGACAATATTAGAAACCTTCCCTCGGGTCTTTCTTAATATCACTTAATACCCCCTCAGATTTTAAGAATAAGGATAATTTAAAAAGCCTCTCCTGAGATTTCTTATAATATCACTCAACTCTTTTGAAGTTTTTAAAATCTCACTTACCTCTCTTGAATTGACATTTCTTATACTATTTTAAGTTTTTAACCCCTTTGGAAGAAATACAAGAAAGATAAAATTTTTGTTCCAATACTATCCTTATGTTATCCTACTTATGAAATTTATAACAAGAATAAAAAATAAAATAAGATTAAATTTTTATAAGATGTAAATATCTTGACATAAACTATTTATTTTAGTTGTATTGGAACAAAAGCAAAATTTATATCTTGAAAAATTCACATGTATAAAGAGAATATTTTAGTTTTCAATACAACTTAAACTACACTATGAATTAAAACATATTTTCCCAAAAAAATATCTTGAATTCCTTAATTGTAACTTAACTGTGCACGAAATTTTTTTAAGTATTAATTACTCACCAAAATCCACCTAAGTGTTTGATCTTGATTAGATTTAATTTATCCACGTCCTTTGCTAACCTGCCACGATCCCAATGTAAAGAAAGATGAACCATTATTAGCTAGTAATTTATTTTTTTAATTTACATTTTTTGGTTTTAAAATTTTATTGTGTTTTGGATTTTTGGTTAAATAGTTATTAAGAGCAAAGATAATGTTGTCAATTTGTGACATTTGATAGAAATATTTAGTCTTGTCAAATTGACAAATGAGGTAAGTGAGATTTTAAAAACTTCAGGAGAGTTGAGTGATATTATAACAAACCTCATAGGAGGTTTCTGAAATTATCCCTTAAAAAAAATCCCTAATTTGTAAATCTCTGGTTTTTCCATTTTTCTTCCCTATTGGGAAGTCCTAAATTCTTCGAGTTCAATTTTGTTTCTATTTGATAATTATGGATTTGGATTTGGAGTCTTAGAAGTTAGGATAGGATACGTAATTTAAGCTGATGGTGCTGTCTACTAATCGAGTGATAAATAGTCATTGGATAAGCAATCACGAGGTTTTTATTTATTAGGTTAAATGTACTAAACCCTCTTTAATTCTACACCGATTTGCAGTTTATCTCCTGAAGCCTTTTTATTGGCATTTTAATCCCTTAAATTGGCTCTCAACGTAAGAGACATAGGAAATAAAGAAGGAAATGAAAGAAAAAGAAGAGAGAAAAAAAAAAGAAAAATAATCAAGATAAAAGAGATATATAGTTATTTTCATGGCTTAAAGCTGATAAAAAAAACATATAAATTATCGAAAAAAATGGGTTAAAGTCAATGATTATTTTACGGCCCAGGTATTGGATGGTGATATCTATAGTGCACTCCCCTTTAACAAGCAGCTATCACTGAAATATCAATAAACAGTGTGGTTGATAAAGGAATCTTGATGATAATTTCTAGCATGAGTTCAAAAGTCTCAAACTCGAGCCATGGTGGCAGTTATATTACTAATATCTTCTTACAATGGACCTATGGTGTTCTATTGCAAAGTCAAACTGAGAACAATATGTTACATTAATATCAAGGCTCAAATTATCTTGTGAATCATCTCCGGAATTTGTCTTGTAATAACATCAACAAAGATTCAATAATGCACCGCACCGTCACAAAGAGGAAAGGGAGGATATCAACAAATACTAATTGATTTAATTGATAGGAATGGATCACTTTCTCGTAAAAAGGCCGTGCATGACTGCATTCGAATCCTATTATTGATGTGAAAATTGTGTCGATAAATAATTTATACGATCTCAGATAAAGAATCTATGATATTGAAAGTATGTTTTAATCTATGGAGATGATCGAAATTAAGTCCATCTAAATTTTTTCTCATTAAAAAAAAGTTGGGTATCATTTTTACTCTTTGGAAAGGGTATTCAGGTACTGTGGGAACTTTTTAATTTTGGTGTGTGAAGCCAGAAATTTTGGAATTTTCAATGAAACAATAAAGATTAACTTATCATCTATATTGTTAGTCAAGCTAGGCCAACCTTATAGAATTTCTTATTGGTAGCCGTGGAGGAGCAAGATGCCATCAGATAAAGACAGCCAAATTCAGGAATTATTCCACCTTTGGGTGCACGACCGCGAAGCCCCTACACTTTATTTTATCAATCCCCAATGGTCAATTGTCTGCCCTACACCTATTCTAGCCTATTCAAAAGAGTTGGATTTAACTAGACTTATTGGAGAACTAACTATTGGAGTATTCATGGAAACTGAGCCATTATCAAATCAGACGGGTGCACTACGCATCTGTATGAATTTAAGTCAGTTAAAATGGCAAATCACTATAATGACAAGTAATGAGAGGCAAGACTTGAACTCTTGATTTTTCGTCCCATCATGACCTAGTTGAGCCCTCCATTTTAGTGTAGGCTAAAATAAAAGGAGGGTATACAAGTACCGATTGACAGAAAAAAAAAAAAAAAAACCTCCCATCCCACCAAATCCTAAAGACTTATATGTGGTGGGAAGCCCTTACACTTGATCTCTTGCTTTTTATTGTTTATTCTGCTCTCTCAATTACAACTGTACATTCTATAAAGGATTCCTTGCCTCCCTGGAAAATTTACAACTCGTGCACTTTTTTATAAACATTAGTATTATAACAGTTCTTATTAGTGACTGGGTCACAAGAAAAAAAAAAGTGGCTACTTAAATGCATAGAGGGACAATTTATGGCTAAGAAAATTTTACTCTAAACAACATTCAATTTACTATATGATAGACACAAATTAAGTGATATCTCACCTTATTTTATTTTAGAGATTCTCATTTATATATATGTGATTTAGACATATCATGATTTTTAATCACTTTTTATATGTCAACTCTTATGACTATTTGTGCTCATTAAAACTTTGTGAATAGATCTTACATTCTTTCATTTTTTTAGAGGGCGTTTGTTCTTTTTTTTGCACACCATTATATTATTTAAACACTATCTTAAGTAAGTACTCCCTTCGTCCCACTTTGATAGTCCTGTATTCCTTTTTCATCTGTCGTAAATTGTAGTCCATTTTCCAATTAAAGAATGTAGTTGTATTTTAATTTTCCTAAAATACCCTTATTCAATGTAAGTAGTTGTTACTATAAACCTACTCCATTTAATGAGAGTTAATTTTTTTTTTACCATCAATTCAAGTTCCCATAAAGTTGTACCATATTTAATGTGAGGGTATTTTAGAAAAATAGCAATCTAAATTTACTTTTCCAATAAAGTTAACTATTTTTTCTTAAATTATGTGAAAAAAAAATAGGACTATCAAAATGGGACGGAGGGAGTATTACTTTTATAAAAAAGAGAGAGAGAGAGAGAATTAACAGTTAAGCCTCTCTTAACGACAGAGCACTCGTTAACCACGCGCCACAAAAAATGGAGCTCAAATCATCAACATTTTGGAATTACCAGCTGGATAGCAGAATGTCTGGCACGTACGCCTGAGCCAGCCGACCAGCTTTTTTCCATGCCTAGTTGGACTTGGACCGATGGAGTGCTACTTCAGTCGGCGTTAACCGCCATCTTTGAGTCTTATCCTCGTTGGACGGTGCAGATAATAACTCAAAAAATGATTTACCTGGACTCACTCAACTTGGAAACCCTTAGGCTTCTGCAATTGCCTCGCAGCTTATGAAGTAGTTCCAACAAAATATATATATATATGTATGGATGTATAAGTGGGTTGAAGATTTTCAATCTGAAACTTCGTACTTATAATCTCTCCCACATTATCACCAAATTCAATAAACAAAATATAATTATAAATATTAAATCATACGCGAAAAGATTAATGTGTAAAAGCACATATATTTCCTTATACGTAGAGGTGGCAAAATGGGCGGGATGGGCGGGATTTGCTTGGGTTTGAGATGGAACCGAGTCATATGGGTTTGGGCCCAACCTTACCCATATGTGTTTTGGGACTAATTTGGGCGGGATCATTTTGGGATGGGTTTAGATTGATCCCGCCCAATACCCAAATCCATTTTCTACATATATTTTTTTCCTTTAATTCAATTTTTTTTAATATAATTTTAATATTTTTGATTTATTAAATTTCTTTTAGTTTTATTAAATAAACATGCAAGTGCTTTATACTCAAGATTCCCACCAAAAATTGGATTAAAAAATAAAGGAAAAGATAGATATACAGCCATATTCCAACATATATCAAGATGGCCAAGATCCTTAGGATGTTGAATATTTATCCTTATCATTGTCCAAGGATGACAGGTCTAAACTAACTGAAATGCTGGAAATTCTTGTGGATAATGACTAGGAAGACTACTAGATTATATTCGCTGGTATGACTATAAAAATTGTTAAAGATAATTTTTGAATCTAAGATTCCGTTTGGATTGACTTTTTTTTCAAAAAATAAGTTTTTCAAATACAATGTTACAGTAATATACAATAACTCAAGAAACATCCCATCCATATTAATATATCAAATATTTCAAAAAAATTTTATAGTAAAAATTTTTCATATACACTGCTACAATAAAATATTTCAAAAACACCTACCAAAAACAGCTAATCCAAACGGAGCCCTTGCCATTTGAGCCCAATGGGTACCCAAGTATTTCCCATCCTTTCCCATTCATTAATGGGTATAGTTGGGATGTGTCCCAACTTAAACCCAATACCAAATTATAATACCCATCCCGCCCAAAGTTCCTTTGGGCATGGGTAGCCCATTGGGACTTGGGACAAATTGCCAGCTCTACTTATACATAAATTTGCATTTATTTTCATCCATCTAGTTATAATTTCGTCTATTTCTAAACATCTAGTGTACTCTTCACTTACTATCATAGTTGCTGTTTTTAACCATCTAATGTACTCTGTAATTACTATCATAGTTGCAGAGAATTTAATTACCTTTATGGAGAGTCTCATTTGGATTGTAAATTTTTGGAGAATTTTTTGAAATATGCTACTACATGATGTTTTATTGAAAAACATGTATTCAAGAGGAATATATGGAAAAGAGAAAAAATATGGTTAGAGAATTTGTTATTTTACGAAAGTTCATAAGATATAGGGTTGTGCTTAGTAAAGTAGACTGTGCTTTTAGCGAGTAAATAAATCAAAGTCCTAAACAAATGTTCTGGTTCGATTCAAGTTCAAACTAGAATTCGATTAAGGCGTCGAATGTAATTCAAATTTGTACATATTTCGCTCATTAATTATGCATTTGTTATTTTATTTTATAGATGTTAAATGCATATAAAAATTTAAATAGTACATCATGCCTTTGCATCAAACAAAATTTTAAATTTTAAACTCGTATAAAATTCAAATTTGAATTTGGATTCATACCCAAAAGTTTGAATCAAATTTGACAATTTAAAAGTTCAATTCGATTCGTTTACAATTCTATTGAAATCACTAGAAGGGATTAATGGATCTTGGTCACCATCTTATCAACCCTTTGTTTCTTTTTTGTTTAATAGAACTTGCTCAATCTATTATCAGGTGAGGATGAATAAACTTATTTAGCGAAATGTAAGGGAGTTTTGAACAATTTTATGATACAGGGCCTAGACAAAACCAGGCAAGCAACTGCTCGAATTTTTATTTTCTAGAGTTTTGAGTTTCGAAAAGTTTTCGCTCGAGGAAACCCTTTCTAAATATTGGACTCGAGTGACCATTCCTCATCTACCCAAGGCCATCCATTATCAATTTTTTTTAAATTTCTTTTCTGTCTGGGCCAAATACAATTTGTTTGGACCTATTCGTGGGCTTTGAAATCACGTTCCCTCTTTGCTGCTGCGAGAATACATCCCAGTCGAACCGAAAGATTTGTGATGAAATTAGGAGAAATAATGTGACAAGAAAATTTTATGGATTAATTTTCTATACACTGATAGTGTATACGCTTTCACCATTAGATGCATGATACATAATCCAAATTTGAATTTGTACATATGTGTCGTATATCTAATCGTGATAGTGTATGCACCGTCAGTATATATAAGATTAACAAATTTTATTTGCTTTATCAAAACTAAATTTATGCCAGTGAAAATAACCAATTAATTTTTATTCAGTTGTATAGTTTGTTGAAGGAGAAGTTTGAACCCCTCTAACCAATTACTATTTAAGAAGGCTAGTTTTCTACGCAGTGAACTACCACTAATTCCTTTGAAGTTGTCTAGCATTTATTCCAACAGAATAGAATTCCAATTGTTAGTCTTTTTTCTTTCTTTCCTTTTCTTCCTTAAACAAATGACAACAATATTAACTTAGAAATTTCGGTTGAGGAGTTTCGATTGCAATTTTCTGGAGTTTTTATAAAAAATGTATTGTAGCGATTTGATATATGTGAGATAAAATGGTGATTGAAAAATATATTCACGCAAACGTAGAAATTTTTTCTTTTGATGGAAAATGGCTTTCCAAACAACATTATATAATTCGATTCTTCCGCAAGGGTAATATCTACTTCTTAAGTGAGTTTATTATAAGTGTGCCACACTCCTATGCACCCCTGGACAAAATGATTGCCGCAGTTAGTCATCATTCCATCATCCACCTGATGCACCATAATTCATTCACATTTGCAAGACAACTACTTCACTTCAGTGAAACTTGGAGGGGGCAACCGTTTACTGTACTTGAAAAATTGTTGTTGAAGAAAAGCCCAACTTTGCACTTTTGCCTTCAGGATTTTAGTTGTATTTTGTGGATTAGATAACTTTTTTGGCACTTTTTTTTTTCTTTCTACTTTTCATCATTCGACCAGCTGAGCAATGATTTTCCCAAAACACAAGTAATTCTTGCATCATTGGTGACTGAAAAAAGGGGTAAAAGTAACGTATCATCAACTATGCTAATTCTTGTTTCTTACAACATTGCAAATTTACACTATGTCTTCCACGACTGCCTAAATGTGTAATTTACTAGAGCCTGCAATTGTGCAGGCAGGCTTTGAACCTTGAAGCTCCCTCCCTTAACTTGTACAGAATTGAATATAGAATGCGTGCCAGTAAGACTGACTGAGCAAAGAAGCATCCGACATGCTAGATCAACAGCCAAACCAGTGGAACTCTATTCAAAAAATGTAGTCAACATGAGCTTAACCACTAGCCCATCTGCCATGCATGCACTTTATGATCACATTATATTTATAGCGAGGGGAGTTCTGGCCAGAGTACATCATTGGTCACAAGAAGAACCTCTTTCGAGATTATATATTAGTTAGGGTAAAATACCCAAAAATTCCTTGTAGTTTGCTAAATGTTCAATTTAACTCCCTCTAGTTTGAAAACCCACACTATAACTCCATGTGGTTTCAACTAAATTGAAATTGGACAGAAAGTATCTAATCTAACGGTTATACGTAAAATGCCAACATTGCCCTTATATAAATGAACTCCCTATGGTTTGTTGAATGTTCAATTTAACCCTCTCTGATTTGAAAAATTACACTATGACTCCTTACGATTTCGACTAAATTGAAAATTGAATGGAAAACATCTCACGTATAGTAGGGGTAGTATTGACATTTCACACACAACCATTAAATTTGATGTTTTCTGTCTAATTTTCAATTTAGTCAAAAGTCAAAATCACAGGGAATTATAGTGTAGGTTTTCAAATCAGAGGGAATTAAATTAAATATTTGTCAAACCGCAGAGAGTTTTTGGTATTTTACCCTATTAATTAGTACATACTTATTAATTAGTACATACTTCTATGATTAACCGAGCAAATTAGAATAAACCATTTGAAATCAAGAACATAGCCTTTTAACCATGTTGGGCTGCAAACTTGGAAAGCAAACATTTGTTGGCTTAGTGTATAGCATGTAGCAAGTATGGAGGAGGAACATAGTATTTGAAGCTAGTTAATCATGATTTGCTTGATATAGATGTCGAGTATGGAAGATCCGGAGCCATTAATTAAGGTTTATGTTGATATGTTCTTCATTTTGCCTGAGCATTCTTTTTTTTTTTTCTTCTTTTACTTCTTCAGGGAGAGGGGCTGGCTGAGGTAAGGACAGGGAAGAGTGAATAACCTTTGGCTGCAGTTCAACTTGTGTTCGATTTTCACCATTTAAAAGTTACACAAGGCACAAGTAGCGTCAAAGTAAGCAAGTACAACAAAAAGCGTGCAATGACTTGAGAAATTGAAATATCAAAGATTTTGATATCAAAGAAATTGAAATATCAAAGAAATTGAAATCTGATTTCCCTGCGCAACAGGTAAGGCACAAAAGACAGAACAAGTTACAGAAATAGCCAAACGAAGTTGCACGAATCCAGGACCCAGTGGACTAGCATTGGCATATGGACAAAGCAAATTTGAAGGAAAGCAAGGTATCAATTTATCATTCCTTGTCTTACATGTATGGCTGCAAATGTAAACGACGATGGTCCAAATGGTCCACTGCAGTGCGCTGCAGATTATGTCTCCCAGAAGTGTCATGCTGCCCGCTACTAACTTGCACCAGGGACCAGAATCTAGAAGTGAATACTTTGTTACAGAAGAAAGAAGGACGAATGCATAAAAAGTGAGGATGAGAGACATTGCCAATTCTATTCATAATCTTGCGAGTTCTTATTTATTGTCCGCCATTGTGCTTCAATCATCTATGAGAATGCTTCCAAATCATCAAAAAGTTTGTGAAGAAACAGAATGGAAACCATGCTACTGTACAACAGAACGTGCATTAGTGCCTTTTAACTCAGAAAATGAAGAGAAACGAGTTCTTCAAGTGAGGGTGGTATGAAGAGAATTTTGAACTCAAAAAGAAAAACCTGTGCACATAAATTAGGTCCTCCTCCCACTAAAATGAGAAGGCAATAAGAAACGCGGAAACATTTCAATGGAATCCATACTACTGTACAACCTCTTAATGGAAGCAAGCACAGAGCTCATAACAAAAATTAACAGATAGGTAAATTTGCCAAGAAGTGAACTTTTCATTTTTTCTAAATTTTTGGCTCAATCTCTATGAAACAGGTTCAATATCCTTCAGGAGCCCTACTACTTGTTGCATAGTTGGTCGCTTTGAGGGAAGGTCAGCAGTGCACAAATATCCAATCTTCAGAGCTTCCACCATTTGAGTCTCTAGTCCAGTACCATGGATTTTTGGATCAATAGCTCTTGACCCTACATTCTTCCTCACTAATCCTCTCACCCAACTAACTAAAGTTGCTTCCTTTTCATCTGGATAATCATCGTCTGCAGGCTTCTTCCCAGTGATCAGCTCAAAAAGAATGACTCCAAATCCAAAGACATCAGACTTAGGTGTTGGATTCTTAGGGGGCCCAATCTGTGGGTCAAGAAATTCTGGTGGCACATATCCTGCAGACCCACGAGCAATCTCATCCTCCAGACCGTTGCCAAAAATTTTAGCTAGTCCGAAATCAGATAATCTTGGTTCCAAATTCAGATCAAGATAGACACTGCTTGCTTTGACATCTCGATGTATAATAGGAGGAGAACAGCCATGGTGGAGAAATGCAAGCGCACGCGCTGTGCCAAGTGCAATTTTGTACCTAAATCTCCAAGTTGTTAACAATCCTTCGGAGCCAATGTTTTGAATGGAATTGTTATCATCTTCTTCCCACGTGTCTGTGCTCCAGTCTTCTGTAGCTTGAACCCCAAGTGGGAGGTCATGAAGCAAATTTTGCAAGTTTCCATTCTCCATATAGTCATATATAGCAATCCTTTGCTCTCCAGCCAAGCAGTATCCAGTCAATGGGACAAGATTGGGATGTTTTATTCGACCAAGATACTCAAGCTCTCAAGCAGCTTCTTGGTCAGTCATGGTGGATCCATGAACCAAAACTTTGACAGCTACATGAATCCCACCAGACAAGAATCCTCTATACACTGGTCCAAACTTACCTTCAGCCAACAATGTGCCACGGTCAAAATGAGAAGTTGCAGACAAGAGGTCTGCAAATGTGAAATTCAACAGAGGCTTTTCAAATATAACTACTGGGACAGATGTTGCTTGCTTAACATCGGCAACCCAAGTGGTTGAATCCGTCTGGAATGAAAAGCGGCCAGATATATTCTGTTCTTCTTTGTAAGAATTCTGTTTCACTTCCCACATTCTGGTTTTCCTTCGATAACCAAAGGCTAAAAACAGCAATCCCAAAAGCAAAAAGACCATGGAGATGGTTAACACCACGGCAAGCTTGAGGCCCCGATGCTTTTGAGTTCTTCTCTTGAAAAGATCAGGATTTGCAGCAATTGGACAGCTGTTCAATGAGCCGATGAAAGCTGAATTGAGGGTTTCAGGGGAGAATTCTGATGCACAAAGGGTAAGGTTGTTGTAAGAGAAATTAAACCTCTCCATCCATGGTAGCTTGTCTATGAGCTTCATTGGGATGTCACCACTTAAATTGTAATAGGAAAGATCTAGTACTTGGAGTTTTTGGATGCTTAAAAGAGGAATATGGCCATTAAGATGGTTCCTAGAGAGATCAAGCAGATTACTCAACATCGAAATTTCACCAGGCATTTCGCCAATCAAATTACTTGCAGACAAATTCAGATACTCTAAACCAGAAAGCATACCAATGTGCAGCAACTGTTCTTTGGAATATCTGTTGTGTGCAAGATTAAGGTGTCTGAGATTCTGAGCTTCATTTAAGTCGTTGAAAAACTCTCCACTAAGCTGATTCTCAGATAAATCCACATAAACCAAGGGACAGAAAAAATGGTAAAAAACACCAGCAGAACACCCCCAAAGTCACTTCAAACGACTAATCTTTTTTAGCCTTTCTGCTGCATAAAGGGCAGTGAAAGATCACTTTTTTTTTTCTGACTTCTGGAACACCAACATTAATTCCATAGCCACCCCCCAACCTCTCAACAGAAACTCCAGTGAGGAAGTGGTATTCAGCTTTCAAGGGAATCTTACCATTGGGCAAAAGGAAGCAACCACTTTTGCCTCAACTTTGTGGTGGTCTTTTTGTGCCCATAACCCCAGAAAGTGCAGTGAGCAGCACATGACTGGAGACTCTTTATCAAGAACAAAAATGGGATTTTATTGTTTTTCCTGCGAGAGGGAACAAAAGTTGTAAGTATATGGGGGATGGTCTTGAGAGAACGAACGTGAGCATTGTTTCTTGGGATAATTGCAGAAACCTCCCCTGACTTTTATAGTAATAGCATTGACCTCCCCTATCAATTTTGAATAGCACTGACCTCCCCTATCAAAAGTTGGAGGCAATTTAATAGGTAAAAGTGGGTCAATTTACTAAAGTACCCCTGACATGATTTAATTTTACCAAATGAATATGATGAGTACTTTCATCAAACCCAACAAAACATTTGTTAATAAAAATTACACTAAATTAACTATTTCTGCATAGTTTAACTAATTAACTAAATAACTAATAATTTAATTAATTAATAACTAATTATCTAATTGTTAATAGTTATTAACTAATCAAACTATTTCTACATAGTTAAACTAATTAACTATTAACTAATTATCTAATTAACTATTAACTAATTAACTAATTATCTAATTAATTAATTAACTAATTAACTAATTTCTATTTATCTAATTAACTAATTAACTAAAGCTGTTGTCTATCCGAAACTAACAAACTATTTGCATGTTAAACTAATTAACTAATTAACTGCTTAATTAATTAACTAATTAACTACCTAATTATCTAATTAATGAATTAACTAATTAACTAATTTTTGTTTATCTAATTAACTAATTATCTAATTAGCTAAAGTTGTTGTCTATCTGAAACTAACAAACTATTTGCATGTTAAACTAATTAACTGCTTAACTAATTAACTAAAGTTGTTGTCTATCCGAAACTAACAAACTATTTGCATATTAAACTAATTAACTAACTAATTATCTAATTAATTAATTAACTAATTAACTAATTTCTGTTTATCTAATTATCTAATTAACTAATTAACTAAAACTGTTGTCTATCCGAAACTAACAAACTATTTGCATGTTAAACTAATTAACTAACTAACTAATTAACAGACTATTTGCATGTTAAACTATATGCAGTACGCATTATCTATTTAAAGTATCGGCTCTTTATGGGTATTTTACTTTCAAACATTTAATTTATGATAAGAACATCAATGTTTGTAAGTAAAATTCAAAAAATGTTACAGTAATATCAATATTCTTACTTTCAAACATTTAATTTATGGCCCTATGCCCCTCCCTTTTTGTAAGAATATTACTGTAACACTTTTTGAATTTTACTTACAAACATTGATGTTTTTATCATAAATTAAATGTTTGAAAGTAAAATACCTATAAAGAGCCGATACTTTAAATAGGTAATGCGTACTGCATGTAGTTTAATATGCAAATAGTTTGTTAATTAGTTAGTTAGTTAATTAGTTAAGCAGTTAATTAGTTAATTAGTTTAACATGCAAATAGTTTGTTAGTTTCGGACAGACAACAGCTTTAGTTAATTAGTTAATTAGTTAATTAGTTAATTAGTTAATTAGATAATTAGATAATTAGTTAATTAGTTAATTAGTTAATTAGATAATTAGTTAATAGTTAATTAGTTTAACTATTAACTAATTAGATAATTAGTTAAGCAATTGTCAAACAAATAATAATTGTCAAGCAAGTAAGGGCAAAATTGGAAGAAAATTCTTATCTCACTTCTACAAAAGCTGTCAAGGAGGTTTCTGCAACGAATTGTTACTATTCAGAGGAGATGAATGCAATTTCTAAACCTAGAGGGGAGGTCAGTGCAAATGTCAAAAATTTCAGGGGAGATTTCTATAATTATCCCTTGTTTCTTCTGGGCTTACAGTTTCACTCAATTACAAGGGGGACACAGAAAACCACCACTAAAAGCGGTTTTGTTTAAGTCAAAATCAAGACTGACGCATACAATTATCCCAAAAGAAACAAGGGATAATTGCAGAAACCTCCCCTGAGATTTCTGACATTTGCACTGACCTCCCCTGTAGTTTAAAAAATTACACTGACCTCCCCTGAGATTACTAATCCTTTGCAAATTTAGTTCAAATGATTAAAATATTGTTTTAGATAATGAAATTAAAATTTTGTACCAGATTTGTCCTTTGTGCTACATGTCCAATGAATGACAAAGTATTATAAATCAATTAACAATTAATAAACTTTAAGGAATATAATTTATAGGCAAACACGCATTACTCATTTAAAGTACCGGTTCTTTACGGGTATTTTACTTTCAAACATTTAATTTATGATAAATATATCAATGTTTGTAAGTAAAATTCAAAAAGTGTTACAGTAATATTTTTGCAAAAAAGAAATCGGTAGGTTATTTATTTAATATAAATTAAATATTTTTTTAAAAAAAAAGAAATAGCCCATAAAGTATTAATTCTTTATGGTTTTCATCCATTACATAAGTAAAGTATTTACTCTTTATGTGCATTCTATTCTGAATCATTTAATTTATATTAAATACATAAATGTTCGTAACTAAAATTGAAAAAGTATTATATTAATATTTTTACGGAAGAGAGATTGGTAAGTTTTGTATTTAACAAAAATTAAATATTTGAAAGTAAATACAAATCTGTATTTGAGCGTAAATATTTGTATTAAATTAAATGTTTGAAAGTAAAATACCTGTAAAGAACCGATACTTTAAATAGTTACCGGCCCTTTATGGGCAAACACGCATTATTCATTTAAAGTGCCAGCTCTTTATGGATATTTTACTTTCAAACATTTAATTTATGATAAATATATCAATGTTTGTAAGTAAAATTTAAAAAGTGTTACAGTAATATTCTTACAAAAAGGAAATCGGTAGGTTATTTATTTAATATAAATTAATTTTTTTTAAAAAAAGAAATGATTCATAAAGTTTTAATTCTTTATGGCTTTCATCCATTACATGAGTAAAGTATTTGCCCTTTATGGGTATTTTATTTTGTATCATTTAATTTATATTAAATAGATAAATGTTTGTAACTAAAATTGAAAAAGTGTTATATTAATATTTTTACGGAAGAGAGATTGGTAGTTTTTATATTTAATAAAAATTAAATATTTGAAAGTAAATACAAATCTGTATTTGAGCGTAAATATTTGTATTAAATTAAATGTTTGAAAGTAAAATACCCGTAAAGAGCCGGTACTTTAAATAGGTAATACTTATTTGCCTATAAACTGTACTCCTTAAAGTTTATTAATTGTTAATTGATTTGTAGTATTTTGTCATTCATTGGACATGTAGTACAAAGGACAAATTTGGTACAAAATTCTAATTTCACTCCCTAAAATAATATTTTAATCGTTTGGACTGAATTTGCAAAGGATTAGTAACCTCAGGGGAGATCAGTGTAATTTTTCAAACCACAGGGGAGGTCAGTGCAAATGTCAGAAAACTCAGGGGAGATTTCTGCAATTATCCCTTTAATTTATGTTAAATACATAAATGTTTGTAACTAAAATTGAAAAAGTGTTATATTAATATTTTTACGGAAGAGAGATTGATAGTTCTTATATTTAATAAAAATTAAATATTTGAAAGTAAATACAAATCTGTATTTGAGCGTAAATATTTGTATTAAATTAAATGTTTGAAAGTAAAATACCCGTAAAGAGCCGGTACTTTAAATATGTAATACTTATTTGCCTATAAACTATACTCCTTAAAGTTTATTAATTGTTAATTGATTTGTAGTATTTTGTCATTCATTGGACATGTAGTACAAAGGACAAATTTGGTACAAAATTCTAATTTCACTCCCTAAAATAATATTTAGGGAGTTTGGACTAAATTTGCAAAGGATTAGTAACCTCAGGAGAGGTCAGTGTAATTTTTTAAACCACAGGGGAGGTCAGTGCAAATCTCGAAAACCTCAGGGGAGGTTTCTACAATTATCCCAAGAAACAAATATCAAACACTCAAAGAAATTTGCCAGACTACCTTAAAACAAGCGAGAGACTCAGTGAACCGTCCCTGAACGGTTAATGGCTATGATCTGGCCTCAAAAATTTATGCGGTTGAGATTACAAGTTATAACTCGATTTTCACGTCATATGTGGGTCCCATAAAAATTTGCTCTAAAATTATGCGGCGTGCAAAAAAAGTTATACGATATACAAAGAAAGTTATGCACAATTAAAAATGACCAAAACTGTCCGGGACCTTGTCCGTGAAATGGGGTGCTGTTTGTTGGGAGGAGAAAATTGACAGTGCTGTACGGCTGTATGGAGTGGTGCGAAGTGGGCTTAATAAATGACAAAGGATTGAAAGAAATGTCTTTCTGGTTGGTGGAATTTATCAAAGGGCTGTTGGCAAATGATTCAATTATTATTTTTTTTCCACATTTCAGATAAGAACAATGCATTGATTCTGCATTTAAGATAGTGGCATATGTTTCCAAAATAAATCCCATCAATTAGTACCTTTTGGTGAAGTAATTTTGGGGAGTCAATAAAGATGTGGCAAAAAGAACAAAATAAAACTACTTTTCATTGCTATATCTACCGGTTAGAATTCTCTACAATTTATGTTAGGCAAGCATAATTTTAGAATTGTAGATATTTTTTAGACAAATGGCAAATACCACTGTATTATCTAATTAGATAACAAGTACAAAATTTTGGGTTGTTTTCTTTGTCCAGCCCCTCTCAATCCAACCCTCCACCAAAAAAAAAAAAAAAGTGCTGCTTTTGACTGCTGAATCAACTCAATTACCTTCCAAAATAATTCCCCAAAATTTCCCATTTTTTATGGATATAATAGGGAAAGTTAATCACAAAAAATCTGTTTCCAATTTTAACTTACCCTTTTTTTGTAATATTTAGTTGGAATTCCAACTCTCAAGGATATCGTTACAATGCAAACTTCAGTATTTAGATGCAGACATGAACTTGAAGCGATTGAGTGTTTATAGAGAAAAATCCAGAGGCTTTGGACTAGTAATAATCCATGAAAATTTGGACACAATAGTTAATTTATTGTCATATTTAATTTTATTCTTGTTAGTCCTTAAATAATAATAATAATAGTGGTAAGTAAGTTAAGTGGAAAGGCATTTTTGACACTTAATATTAGCGGCTTGTAAAAGACAACAAATTGGCCAACACATATCATGACAGGGAGAAATTGGTTCACCATCATAAAAAGTCAAGAATTTGATCTCTTATTATTATTAGTGAGTGTAGAGCATATTAGCATGTACCATTCGCCATGTGAGTGCTGATTACTTTAGCCCCCAAATAGAAGAAGATATTCAATTCATTCAATTATGGGAATTATTAGCAGAGATTGTCTGTACTGTACCGTATAACATGTTTGGTTGGTCCTTTTGTACATGAACCATTACGTATCAAAATGTGCTTGTTCTTCTTTACTTGATTTTTGGTACAATACTTGAATGAAAGGCAGAGAACATTGTTCTGCCCGTGATATTTTTCCTCAAGATATGTATTATATAATTTATGGCAAGGTTGGCCCTGATGGACTAAAGTCTAAAAGAAGATATGTTTCTTGGAAATGTGAATAAATTCCCAATTCAGGTTAGTTCCTAGATCAGGAAATACACCCTTTTGCAATTGTTCATAACCATTTTTTGAGAAAGTGGAAGTAATTTGCTTCTGTTTTCCAACTTGGATTTTTACCCTCTTCCATCATCAGCATTTGATGGAAATTGCGCCAGCAGATCAGATCAGGGGACCAGATGCATTGGGGTCGCCCCATCAGAACCGTTTGCTTTGTGGACCATGTTTGATCGAAAGTTCTACTTTGTGTTTTATATGTCGCACCATCATGCAAGTTAAGAAACCATTTAGAAATGCAAGGAAATTTTGATTGGTCAGTTTTTGAAAAACAAGGGCTCCGTTTGGATTAGCTGTTTTTGGGTTTGTTTTTCAAAAACACCACTGTAGCATTTTGAATCTGAAAAACAAGTCCGTTTGGATTAGTTGTTTTTGGGGTTGTTTTTCAAAAACTATATGAAAAACTTTTACTGTAGATTTTTTTGGATTATTTTTAGAGGTATTTTTGAAACATATTTTTGAGTATTTTTAGAATATTATAATTTTTATATTTTTATATAAATATACATTTATGCATTTATAATACATTTATATTTACAAATGTATAGATGTATATTATTATAAATGAATAAATTATAAATGAATATTATATAAATGTATAAATGTATAAATTATAATTTTTATATTTTTATATAAATATGCATTTATAATACATTTATAGATATTTATAAATAAATATATTTATATATTCATATAAAAATATATAAATGTATTATATTATATATAATACATAATATAAATATATTTATAAATGTGTAAGTGTATATTATTATAAATGTATAAATTATAAATGAATATTATAAATGTATAAATGAATATATTATAAATATATATTAATATTTTGTAGAAATGTATTTATATAATTAATATAAATGTATATATGTATTGATATTATGTATAAATATAAAATTAATATTATGTATATTAACATAAATGCATAAATGTATTATATTATATATAATACATAATATAAATGTATATTTAAATGTATAAGTGTATATTATTAAAAATGTATAAATAATAAATGAATATTATATAAATGTATAAATTAATAAATTATAAATATATATAATATTATGTAGAAATGTATTAATATAATTAATATAAATGTATACATGTATTAATATTATGTATAAATGTAAAGTTAATATTATGTATATTAATATAAATGTATAAATGTATTATATTATATATTATACATAATATAAATGTATATTATAAATATACATAAATATTTATATATTATGTATAAATGTACATTTATATAAATGTATAATGTATTATATATTATATTATATATAATTTATATAACATATAATATTTATGTAAATATATTGTAAATATATAAAAATATATTATAAATAAAATAAAATATTTATAATATGTATGTATAAATATATAATATTAGAAATGTATAATATATATAATATACATTATTATTAATATAATTTATGTATAATATACATAATTGAAATATAAATATTAATATATATTATAAAACAAAATTGAATAAATATATTTATAAATTTATATATAAATAAATGTATTTATATAAATATATAATATTTATTTCAATTGATATAATATATATAATATTATACATAATTGAAATAAATATATTTATATTAATAATATATATATATAATACATAATTGAAATATACATATTAAAATATATTAAAATATAATTGAAATATACATATTAAAATACATAATTAAAATATACAAATTGAAATATACTTATTAAAATATACAAATTAAATATACATAATTGAAATATATTTGGAGTTGTTTTTGATATATTGTTTGGATATGGTGTTTTTGAAGTTGTTTTTGAAATACACATTACTGTAGCATTTGGAATGTGAAAAACAGTTTTTCAAAAACAAGTGCAAAAACACTCAATCCAAACGCAGCCAAGATATTCATATACAATACTACAGTAATATATAAACAAAAACAATTACAAAAACACCAAAAATAACTTCAAAAATACCAAAACCACAAAAAACAACCTCATCTATAGTAAAAATTTTTCACTTACATTACTACAGTAAAATATTTTAAAAATAACCTCATTTATAATAAAAAAATTTCATTTACATTGTTACAGTAAATTTTTTTTAAAACATCCTAAAAAATAACTAATCCAAACGGAACTTTATCAATTGTCATATTGGCTCATAAATTAAAATATGAGTAATTTGAAATTTTGTTATAATTCACCAAAAGACACTACTGTCCTCCTTGAAACAAATCATGCTCTTTCAATCTTGTTCAATCGATTGCATTTACCTTTTATGCTAATTGTCCATTCCTGAGATTTGTAGTTTGAACTAAGTAAGTTCAAATTTTGTGCTTGTGATGTTTCAAATCTCTCAATCTTGTATTTGGCAAAGAAATAATTATCAATGTTCTTCTAGGATATATATGAAAAAAAAATGTTCTTGCAGTGTAATCAGTCAACAATAGTGTATGCAAATGTTCTAGGGTTAACTGGTTATCATGATGCTAATAGTTTTTGCAACTCAATCCATCTATATACTTTACATATCGTTTAATTAAAAAATGAGTACATTTTTTTTAATTATTTTTTTATTTCACATATATCAAATTGCTACAATCTTTAAACATTCGTCAAACGAAAAATTAGGCTGTCATCATCCCCAATACATCGTAATAATGTCTGTCTACCATTAGCACATGCTTTTCATTTAATAACATAGGCAAAAAAGCAGGCAACCAATCAAGGTTCACTAAAACTTTTGTACAATGTACAACACATACATGCAGCCAACAATAAGTACTAATGAAAAAACCTACCTAATCCACTTAATTCACTAGAAAACACAAACCATAAAGGATCGCCTCAGTCTTTTGAAAATAACATATCACAATCTCAGCGCAGAAAACACACCATCAGTCCACACAATGTTTGTGAAAAACCCAAATAACCAAGGGCTATCAACAAAATTACCATTGAAATTGAG
Organism: Coffea eugenioides; assembly: GCF_003713205.1. Classification (NCBI taxonomy): domain Eukaryota; kingdom Viridiplantae; phylum Streptophyta; class Magnoliopsida; order Gentianales; family Rubiaceae; genus Coffea; species Coffea eugenioides. The sequence goes on from NC_040040.1 coordinate 15,151,898, forward strand.
GTCATGATTTCATAATTGACTCGAGAACACAATATACAAACCTATAACGTTCACTGTAAAAAATAATAGTGATCTAAGGTCATGGGACATTTGCCTTGCTCAACCTCCTAAAGCTCAGACTTTTCATCTAACCACCTAGGCCCATAAGACAAAGTCAATTTTTGGAAACATGTAAAAAAAAGCCATCGCAAGTAACTTATTCATTAAGAGTAGGTGTGTCAGGAATAGAAGAGTTGGGGAAAATCAAAATATAAAAACACAAAAAAGTGGATAATTAAACAGTGGAGACAGATCAAAAAAGGGTTACCTCAAAAATTAATCACTCTATATGAACCCTATGCAGTCTTTCAATATTGAATAACCAGTTGGTCCTGAAAAGCAAAATCGAAGAGTAAGTTTAATGCAAAGACAACTTAGTGGTACATGAGAACCTAATTTCATAATACTTCTTCTAAAACATTCCATACGTGGGAAAGATTAAAACAAATAAGCAAACATAGGCCACCTGGCACTAAATTAGAAAGCTATCTGCCAAAAGACGGCAAAGGCAAGAGCTTTAATGCAAGGCAATGCAGATGAAATACATGCAAATCGTCCACCAAACTATTTAAACCTAAAATATGAACAATTTGTTATAGAATCTATGACCCGCAAAACATAGAAACCAAAAAAAAAAAAAATCAGGAGCAAGACCAATTACAGTAAAAGAGAACTGCAGAGAAGACAACATACACGAAAACAGAAAAAAATCACCACCATAAAAATACTAACGATAATCGACATGAACTATAATCTACATAGAAATACACAGAAATACTAACGATAAAAAAGAAAGCAAAAGACCACCATGTACAAAAAAATTTCCAAGATTGCACTTGAAGGGAACATCTATCTAAATTTTCAACTACACATCTAAAAATAAATCCAGAAAGCCAATATATACAAAAAGATATTTATTAAAAAAAAAAAAAGATGGCGAGGAAAGAATTCAAGGAAAAATTTAGGAACTGATTATTAAAGGGAAAAAACTTTGATGCTCCACCTTTCTGATGAAAGCAAACAACATAGATTGATACTTCTAACAGGAAAAAGCGGGAAAAAAAAATATAGAGGCGAAAGCTAAGAAACAGAAAATCTAGCTCCAACCTTAAGGATCTTGAGGCCGGAGGAGACTCTTGATACTCTGATTTCTTCTGCACCACTGATGCTATGAATTATAATGCTCTCACACTTTCAAAGTGAAATCATAACCTCCCATCCTCTCTTTAAAAAAAAAAAATCTTTTATGCTTGGATTGCTGGCTTTCCGTTCTCGTGCTTTTGTTTGCCATTTTCAGATCAAGTTGGTTGGATGTATTATTACAATAAAGAAAATGAAAGGAACCATATAAGAGCCACAAACATGGCCAAAATGACAGGAAAGAAAACAATCAAAAAAAATATAGAGAACAAAGTCGAGAGAGAAAAAATGCAAGTCCAACCTTAACCCTCTTGAGGCCGGAGGAGACCCGTAATACTCTAATTTCTTCTACACCGGGGAAAAAAATTTACACAATCTCACTCTCATCAGGATGCTGAATGTTGGAAGACATTTCCAAATTTTTGGACTTGCAACATCACAAATATATACATATTATATGTTAAAATTCGACTCGTAAACCCTCCAAAAAATCCAAAAGGCTAGAGAAGTCTTGATGATGAGAAAGAAAAAGAGTCTTACAAGTCCAGACCATTGTTGTTCTTGTTGTTGCTCTCGGTTAGAATAAAAAAAAAAAAAGCCCAAGAAAAGAAAAGAGGAAGAAGATGAGACAAATAAGAGGATGATTGATGGAAAAATGAGCTGAAGAGTGAGACAACGATGAAGAAAGGAGACGAAAAATGGGCATTTCTGACTCCTCGGTCTCCACCCCATCAGGTAAGCAAACAAGTCAAGCCACTCGCGAGCGGCTTGGTGAAAACTAAAAAGCTTGGCTCAAGCTCGAGCTACTCGTTACATTCAATGAGTCGAGTTCGACCTCCAAAAATAAATACTCAAATGCTCAACGAGTTTAATCGAGTTTTCATATTATATTTATATTATATATTTTTAAAAAAATTTATATGTTTATTTCAAAACTCGAGTTCGAACTCGAGTAGATCAGGCTTGATATTTACTCGAGCTTACTCGAGTTCAAACGAGTCGAGTTAGAGTTTAATTTTATTTTATTGAGTCGAGCTCGAGTCCAAATTTGTTTACTAGTTCGAGCTCGAGCTCGAGTAGCACTGATTCTGATCGAGTTCGATCTCGAGAATGGTGCTACTCGAACTCGACTCGATAGTATCTCTAATCCCGATAAGGTTAAGGTAAAGAACAATAAAAGGGCACAAACATGGTCAAAATTACAAGAAAACCTATCCAAACATTAATAAACGGACACACAAATCTCCAAATTTACGGGCAAAAACCTGACCACCAAGGGCATTATAGAGAAAGAAAATGCAAAGTCAATATCAGAAAATTCAGGAGCCACAAATTTCACCTTTATGCCACGTTGGAAAGACCAAAATACCCCACGAATTCATCAGAATTACCATCAAAACCGGCCCATGGCTGCACTGTAGCTAAACCCTCTTCCCCCTTTTATATATTGTAGATTCTAAAAGTGAAAAATTGTGCAGGATATAACCACTTCAACACAACATTCTAAAAGTGGAAGAAGGTGATTAAAGGCACTAGAAACTTAACCGCTTAAAATCTAAACACTAGCCAACTTCATTGAGTCACTGCAAAGTACATGATACCAAGCATAAAGTTGTCCTAATACATCAAAATACCTAACAAGCACTCAGCTTCTCAAACTTCGTACAACCAATTTCTCACTAACAGTTTTCATTGCATAACAGAGCACATGGGTCAATTAAGATTGCATAGCATGATACTTCTCCAGTTCTTTGTCAAGTTGATCAGCTGATTTGTCAAGAGCTTTCTTTATCCCACGGCACCCACCACGAAATTTAAGTTTGGAAATCAGGAATGCAATAAACAGGGGCCATCAGTTATTGACTTGTACAAATACAAACAACAAAAGAAAAACCAAAATATCAAGTCCATTTAATATTTCATCCATGAATAGCACTTTAGACGGACCAACCAATACCTCACCTATCAAACATAGGCAAGTCAGTGTGACGATAAAACTTGCTGTCCATGGTCAAGAAGCAACAGCCTAAAGAATTTACCAGTTTTAAGCCTCTTCTTTTGGCCACGTAACATGTCAATTCTGCATTTGAGAAGTTCCCAAACCATTTGAAAGAAACTTTAAATTTAAGAATATATTAAGGATTGTTGCCCATACTTTGAAGGTACAACATATTACTTCAAACTTGATCTGCAAAGCTTCCTAAGATAGCTGCCAAATCAAGAAACCAGGGTTTGACCATGAAGTAAGACTCTAAACTCCAAGACTTGCAATTTACCAGAATCGATCAAATGGACAACAATAAGTAATGATAGCAAACATTTCTAGGGACATAAAATAAAAAATGCATTCATTGTGCTAAACAAAACAGCGTTAAAGTCGTCAAGAACAAACATTTGATCAGAGAATAGCTTTGACAGAAAAGAAAAGAAAAACTTACCACAAAATACGACTTCAATGCCGGGTTTCAGGACTTAACTCCTCAAACGTAGCAATGTTGTAAAGCCTTAGGAGATAAGAACCCCCAAAATGACGTGCAAGAGCTAAATTCCTTTCTGGCAATGATGGCTATTATAGACAAAAAGAGCAAAAGAAAAAACAATAAATGAAAGATTAATCATACGATAAACATGGCTGTTACATATCCAAAAACAATAAAAGAAACATTAATTATACGATAAAGATGGCTGTTACGTGTAACAAAGAAAGATCAATTACGACATGTGAGGATGTGAGGAGGTGGTGGTTCACTTAATAGAGAAATAAAGTTAGAAGTATTACTATATCTGCATTAAAGTCTTGTATTATCTGCTGATAGTTAGCGAGTGTGTCCGCATCCTCAGTGTGAGCACCAAAATTTCTTAGATATTCTACATAAGACCAGAAGTTATCAATGTAATCTTTTGGCTTAGACACACTTTCCAATTTTAGTTCCGCTGCTTTTTTTGCCGCTGAATTGAAGGATAATTAAATACAGCGGTATAGATGCTAGGTCGGTTAGCTTGTCGAATTCGAGATGTCCAAGATCCGAAACTAACTCTTAAATTCTTTGCTCTCTTTTTCATCCTTCGCTCAGCACGAATGACAATTTCCTCACGCTCTACTTGCGTCAAGAGGAAATGATGGTACTTCAGTTTTGGCCTAGAGAAATGAAATAAAACAAATTTAGTAAAAGAATAAAGCACACTAAACTTCAAAAACAGGACCAAAAGTCAGAAATAAATCTCTTCCCACTGCTCAAAATGAAATAAAACAAATTTAGTGGAAGAGCGAAACACTACACTAAACTCCAGAAACATTACAGAAAGTTAGAAACTCACTGCAGAAATTCTCTCTCACTACAAAATGAATCATACTCCGCTCGTAAAAGGCTAGGATGAGGTTGTGGAAGTAAGTCGTTGAACATTTGATGTAGAGAGTTCATATCAAGCAGACTGCAGCTTTCCCACTCCTTTTTTCCCTTGTTTCTGCAATCAAATTTAATCAAGAACAGCTTTACTTTTTCTCCGGCCACAAAAATTTTGTTCCCCGTTATGTCGCCGTGGCCAATTTTCATCTTCCAAATTTCTCCAAAGCATGAGATGATGCCCCTAGAGATAAGTTACAAAAAAATCACATGCATGTGTATCTAATTTCTTACATAATTACTGTAGCACTTTTTGTGATGTGATGTATGTGAGATAAAAAGGTGATTGAGAATATAAAAAGGTGGGTTGAAAAATGTGTTTATGATGCAAGTAAAATATTCTTTGGGATAAGTTCCCTATCCAACCAAACCCTTCAGTTTTTTGGCAATTAATCTTTGGCCAAAATAAAGATTGGCTCGTTTCAATCAAGCAGGGCCACGGGCAGGAATGGTTGCAGGTGCAATAGGAATTGTTGCACCTTGCAACCGTTTCTAGTGATTTTATGCATTTTGCATACCGTTTAGTTTTGTTTGTATACGGCGTAATTTTATTTGCACAACATATAACTTTAGAACAAATTTTTATGGATCCCACACACGTTATTAAAAACGATGTACAAGAAATGATTTGGACCGTACAATTTTTTTGGCCGTAAATAGCTCAGAAGCGATCCATCTGATGACCGTTCCTGCTCCTCGTCCAATCAAGTGTGCCTTCTTACCATGTACTCAAGTAGTACCGGTGCTTGACAATATTCAATTTTTAAAAAATTCATATACTCTCACAATTAAGAAATGTATAATTATGACTACATAAAACTCGTACGTTAACAACTAAATTTAAAATTCCTTACAACTGTAATTAAATCTTGAAGGAGTTAAATTCAGAATTCCTTACAATTGCAATTAAATCTAGAAAGAATTAAGTTCAAACTTCTTGACAACTGTAATTAAATCTAAAGGGTGCAATCTGAAAGTGTTTCTTTTTTATCTTTAGTTCCCTTGACTTAGTTCGAGTTTCTCCTACTATATATAATATATTAGCACACGAATAGGGTAGTGTTCCTGATTAACATTGTAAAAAAAAATTCATATACGTAAATTACTATAACGTCATAAACCATTTTTTTTTTAAAAGGTACTTGCTCAGGTTTGGAATCGTGAGTTGGCCCAAACTAGACTTAACATCATAAAGTGAAACAACTGGCGGGTTGCAACACTAATTAAGGATATTCAGTCTATTTGTAATTTGTTTCACCAGTGCTCTTTCTCTTTTGCTAATGCTGGGAAATTAGATAGTATTAAGCTGAGCATTTATGCTCTTAACATTTGAGTAGATGAAGAATGGATAAATCTCAATTTTAAATGCTAGCGCATCAATGAATAGTACGAGACTGTTGTTCCTTTTGTTTGGATCCTTGTCTAATTACAATAAAGTTTTTACGACGAACTATAAAACTATCGTTTCGACAAAAAAAAAAAATCATTACGCGAAACAAAACAAAGGTCCAATTAAGTTTTACATTCGGAGAAAAAAATAAACGACGTCGTTGGCTGTTTCCACCTTTCTTCTTCCTCCTCCGGTTCACACACACTCAAATAGAGGACAGGTACCCCTCCCGCCTCCTTACGGCGGCGTTTCGTTCTTCTTCCCGCCTTTTTTTTTCTCTTTTTGACTCACTCATGAACGGAAGAAGCAAGGGCCAATTTCTTGTATGCAATTTCCAACAAATCAGAACAATAGTAAAAGTCCGGCTGAAATGGGTGAAGAACAGCTCCTTAGACCATTAATCGACGTCCAAACAGACCTTAAAGCCGCCTGCCTTCTCAAGGACGCTATAGCACGCTTCTCCACAGGCTATTTGCCCTCCAAATCACTGGAAAATACCCAGAAGCTATTGGGCATCACTGTCCCGACGCTGCGTTTCATTCGCAGATTCCCGACTTTATTCCATGAGTTCCCTCACCCCAAATGGCCTTCTTTGGCCCGTTTTGAGCTGACCCATGTTGCCAAATTGCTTCGTCAGCAAGAAATGAAGGTCTTTGATGAATGCCAGACTGATTTGGTTGAAAGGCTTTGCCTCCTCCTCACGATGTCCAAGTCCCAAATGGTATGCTCATTTTGCTTTCACTTTTACTTACTGAAATTTTGTGTGGGTTTTTTTTTTTTTGGTTTATGTCTTGTTTTAGTTGGGTAAATATGCTTTATGTTTTATGCTTTTGCCGTTTTTAATTTAATTAGACGTCAAGCTTGCTGCTATTTCTGTAAGTAATTTTGCTTATGTATAAAGTAATTGTGGGGCTTGTCGTTTGGGAAATCAATTTTACTAAAGTTGTTATCGTTATTGGGTAATTGAGGTTGTTTATGACATTTTTTTTCAAAAAGGTTTAATCAGGTATCAAGATTGAATAAAAATGTGATTTGTATTTCCTAATAGTTTTTTTTGTTCTTTTTATTGGTTTTTATTCTTCCGTTAATTAAATTGGGCATCAAAATGATAAATATTGGATTTTTAAACTTTGCGGACGTCGGACTATCTTTGGTGAAGGAGAAACATATGAACCAAACAATTTGATTGTTCCTGTGCAATTTGGTTGTTATGCTTTTGTTCGTCTGCCAATGCCAAGGAGTTGATGTGAATAGTTTGGAGGTCTATTTGTGTTGAGATGTGTCTTCCTGTATAAAAATTTGTTGACGGTCAGCTGTTACTGTTTGAAGAGCTGATGAATTATTTCTCGTGCTACCTTTATGGATTTTGTCCTAAGAATCAACAATGATGTGAAGTGGTGTCAATGGTGATATTTGTCTTCGCTTTTGCATCCTATGCATATATATATCATGGAATTCTGTGAGCTAGAATAGACGAGATCTGCCCTTGTTTAGCTGATTTGATCTTGTGTCAATACTTATAGAGGACAACACATGAATAAATATGATCACTTTTCTTGTATTAGTCGAATTCTAGTATGATGCGGTGATGTTGCACCATCAAATTAATGTGCAAGTTTGGATGCTTTATATCTTCATGGATTATGAGTTTTGTTTGTTTTATATGCAGATACCTCTGCAATCAATACATCCGTTGAAATGGGATTTTGGTTTGCCAGATGATTTTGACAAGAATTTAGTCAAAAGGTTCCCAGATCATTTTCAGATTGTTAAAGGAACAAATGGATTGGCTTGTTTGAAGCTTGTTCAGTGGCGAGAAGAATTTGCTGTATCTGAGCTGCAAAAGAGCAATGAGAAGAGAGGATTAGAAAGTGATAATGGTGCTGATGGAAGAAATGCTTATAAGTATCGGGAATTCAAGAGGGGAAAATCAGCTTTAGAGTTCGCAATGAGTTTTCCCAGAGGCTATGGAGCTCAAAAGAAGGTGAAGGCATGGATGGAGGAATTTCAAAAGCTACCCTACATCTCTCCTTATGAGGATTCCAGGAGGATTGACCCAAATAGTGAACTTGTGGAGAAGAGAGTTGTTGGAGTGCTCCATGAATTTTTGAGCTTGACTATTTACAAGAAGACAAAGAGGAATTACTTGAGGTCCTTGAGAGAGGAGTTAATTCTTCCCCACAGGTTTACTCGACTATTTACTAGGTACCCAGGGATATTTTACTTATCGCTAAAATGTAAGACAACTACTGTTGCACTGAGAGAGGGGTACCGCAGGGGAAGACTAGCGGAACGACATCCTATTGCTTGACACAGGGATAAGTTTCATCATGTAATGAGAACTGGGTTGGTATACCGATGTAAAGGGATTGAAGTTCTACCTCAGCTGGACAGTTTGATTGATGAAGCCGAAGAGGACAAAGTTGAAGGTCAAAGCGAAGAAGAAGAGATTGAAACAAGTGATGAATGCTATGAAGCTGGTACTTCGGAGGTGGAGAGTGCGTCTGATGAGGATTAGCATTGAGTTGTCTGAATGACCCCTTTTTTTTGTCGGGTTGGGCTAAGAGATATTGAGCTCTATAGGTAGATAGGTCCTGCTGTGTAACATTCTAGATCTGTATTTCAGTATTCTTGCTTGATGCATGGTCTGGTATACAAGTGTTACAGATGGCTTCATTGCTCATTCAAAGCGAGAATAGTATTTATTTTTGTAATTGGCTTACAGATATGTTTGCTAAGAGATTCAAGTTTAGCATTGCCATTTAGTAGAGAGCCAGCAACTGGGATGCAGCAATTGCTTGGCTTACTTGAACTAAAGACTTGATGCTGTATAACATTTTACCTGAGGAAATGAAAAAACATGGAAATGTGTTGTTTTGAGATTTTCGTCATGTGTGCATGTGATGTGTTAGACTTTCACCCGGATTCCCGGACAGTTTCATCCTTTCCTTGAGGAGCTCCAAGACTATGCTGCAGTCTCCCAATTACCAGACATACATCTCACTTGCAATGGAGCTTTCTCGTGAAAATACATTTATTTCTGTGTATTCATGGTGCCTTGCATTAAGAGCCAGGGAAGCTGTTTCTCCCTTCTGTATCTTATCAAAACTCCAGGTTCTACCTCGCTAGTTGTGGCTGTCATAGATCGGATGGTATCAACCTGGCAGTTTGATGGCTTAATTATTTTTCTTTCACTTTGACAAAAAGAAAGAAAAGCACTGGTTTGACAAAACGTTCTCCAGCATAATTGTTCAATAGTGATGCGAAAATGGACAAATAGTTGCACCCAGCATTACCAAAGTTGTGGTAAGGACTTGCTAAAAAAGTACTATAGTTGTACATATTTTAATAATCACATAAAATTATACCTACTTTAATAAGAATTGCAAGAAAATGAATGGTAAAGTATCTTTGATGCAATTGTATGTAATTGTCTTGTTCATCTTTTCTACTAACAAAACAAAAATACAATTTGTGACTTACAACCACGCTTTCATTTTTATCAGCCTATTATAAAAATAAGAAAAAACCTTTTCCCGAACCAAGTGCATTTGTTGAGCCTGTATATAACAAGCCAAATCCAAGTTAAAAATTGTGAAATTTCTGTGTTTTTTACTCTTCTGGAAATGATAGACATATGAAGTTCGTTGTCTCGAAATAATCTAGACGAAATTTTCAACGAAAATCATCGTTGAAACGAAGAGTGTGACATCCAAGCTCCTCATCTTTGGATTGGCAACACATTACTAATGGAATGGAATTGTTTGGAAGGTTGTTGACTACACGAACGTAATGCCCCTCGATCGAAGCTATTACATGGATAGTTTCGAAAAAGTAAAATGATAAGATGACTAGATATAGAAGGTTTTTCAGTTTGGTCTATGTCATTTTGCTCAGTGAAATTTAACTCTTTGAATCAGAAAACGCCCTGGAGCTACATGCAAGATGGTAATGTTGTTCCTTTTTTTTTCCTTTTCGCTTAGAGAAAAAACGTTGGAGTGGTTCACTGGGGTTGAAATTTTAACTTTTGTTGGTTAACGCTAATTTTAATATGAATGCGGATAAAGGATTTGGAATCACTCAAAATTTTGGGTAATCGCTAATGAGCATGCATTGATTCCAGCCGCATGGTAAATAAATGTCCATTTTGTGCAAATATGGGAAGTAGTTCACATAATAATTAACCAATTATCTTTTATCTCTTTATTCAACTTCAACAACATCCCTCTCTCACTCTTATTATTTTCTTCCCCTCTTCTTCTGGGATCTTGTTTCTTTGAAAATTAAAGCAAAAGTGTCTATTGAAGGAAACAATATGATGCTGGTCTGTCTAATGGGTGCTCAAACTCATTAGGATATGTTTTAGATGTTAGAATTTTTGAAAAGGTAAAATTAATTAGGAAAAGTCTATAAATATGAGAGAGGATAATAGTTGTTAGTATGTGTATGTGTGTAATGGATTCGGTGAAATTTAAATGTGTTAACGAGTGCTTATTGGACACCCGTTAGAAAAATCGTACGATGCACACTAATTAATTAATATGATTAAAAGAATATCAAAATGAAAACTCGTTATTCCAAGTGGGATACAGGGCAGGGGACCGTCCCTGGACAGTTCACGACCAAGGTTTGGCCAAAAAAAATTATACAGTCCAGATTTCATCTTGTATCTCGATTTTAACAACATGTGTGGGACCTACAAAATTTTGTTCTAAAATTATATGTTGTTAAAAATAAGTTACACCATGTGCAAACAAAGCTATGTCGTGTGCAAAATGCATATAACTGTCAGGAACGGTTGCAGAAGGTCATTATCATAAACAAGATCCTCGGTTTTCGATTGACAACCACTACTAATGGAATAGATTTGTTGAGAAGCCTATGATTGGCCGAGCTAATTAATTTTGGCTCCAAACATCTACAAGGCCAATTTCGGAAAAAAGTAAGGTGGTGTAATAAACTATAGCATTAATTTTTATTTTAGTCACTAAATTTTAAAGTAGGACAATTTAGTCATCAAAGTACGAAAATAGTCCTCCTTTAAAATCTGTCTTACTTTAATCCCTAAGGTACAAAATTTGTCCTATTTAATCTCTAAAATATTAAAAACCAGTCTCACTTTTATCTCCAATGTATAAAATTTATCCTACTTTAATTCCTAGGTACAAAATATATCCCGCTTAATTATAAATTTTATTTGACTTCTGCTAACAATTTTACTTGTCAAAAAAATTTTCATATTTTGGGCACTGAAATATCCTATTTTGAAGTTTAGAAAACGAAATAAAAATACAAGTATAATTGAAAGAGTGCAAAGTGGAATTAACTCTAGATAGTAAGACATGTACACTAGAAAAAACCCTCCATCATTTTTTTTAGGCAAACATAAAAAAAAAAAAAAAAGAACTGTCCATCATTCATGGTATAACTTATCTTGATTTTGATCGAAATGATACATGCCAAGCTTCCTCCTCCTACGTTCTCGCCAAGGATTGACTGTTGATGTTGATTAATCACATAAATATGGCGCATTTACTCTTATAGCTGTCAATAAATGTTAGTTGCCAATCAAGGCAACATTTCAAGTCCATTAATTACAGAAGGTTTGGCGAAATAAATCATTTGGCTCACAGGTGTTGTGACTGTTGTCAACGTTCTTTACTAATATGAATAGGACTGCAAATAATGGAACAATTTTGGTAGAGAAATGTTATAGTAAGCATTAATTAGTATACCAAAAAAAAAAAAGCTCCTGATGTTATCTTTCTTTTCTTATCTTCTTTATTCCATCCAGTTTTTTTTTTTAGGCTTATATATGAATTTCTTAACTTTGTAAAGTTTTTGTAGGCATATCTAGCCTAAACTAGCCTACTCCTACTGGGGGGAGCCTACTCCAGAGAGTGGCTCAACTAAATCGGAGAAATTTGATAGGAACTAAATTACTATCAGACCAGACGGATGCACCCCACTCTCGTATGAATTTATAACAAGCCTCGTAGAGAGGCATATTAATAGGAGGTAAGATTTGAACCCTTGACCTTCTACCTCACAATTAATGTGGTGGCCAACTCCTCCGGAGGGATTTGGTTAACTTTGTAAATTTAGTTCGACACACAAATTCCTCTAGCAAGCCTTGTTTGAAAGGTGAGTTTTTTTAGAGTTTATCTAAAATTTTACTGTGACTTGCTGTAGAAGTTTTTTTAAAATTTTTTGAAATGTGTAGATTTTTAAATATTTTGAAGTGTATAATTTAAAAATTTTGAGAAATTTTTTGAGATTATTATAACTAAAGTTTTTAAAAAAAACTTATAGCGACAAACTTGACAAAAAAACTTAACTTCCAAACAAGGCCAAAACATGCGCAGGAGGGATTCAGTTTCCAGCAGGCGGCAGCCAATTTAAGGGAGATAAAAAAAACTTATAGCGACAAACTTGGCAAAAAAAACTTAACTTCCAAACAAGGCCAAAACATGCGCAGGAGGGATTCAGTTTCCAGCAGGCGGCAGCCAATTTAAGGGAGATACTGTCCGCTAATAAATAAATATATATATGCAATAAATAAAATCTTCACAAATCATAGAGTAATATATGTGTACAGTGGGGACTTGTACGCCCGCAACATCATCTAGAAGCCACATATTGCACTGATCTTGAGTTCCAGACATCCCTTTGGTCCCTAAAAGACCCTTGAATCATTTTTGACTCTTCCGCAGCACATCACAGGCCTTGTAAGGAGCCAAAAGTTTCCCCCAACAAAGTCCATGTAATTAGCTCCTCGCCAAGTTCCATAAAATTCCAAAACTTGAAAAAAATACATTGATCGGTGACAGAAAATCCCAGCCAGATTTTCAAGATTCAAATTACCATGCTAACAATCTCTAAGCCAGATCAGTTCCTCCATAATGTACAAAGAGACACCAATATCTTTAACCTTCCAATGGTTATACTACAAAACAAAAGGCACTTATCAGGGGCAGGGATTTGGGAACCTTGAATGCACCTTGTTAACATCTCCAATAATGTCATCACTCAGATTGACACTGCAGGCATTGAGAACCTCTTGGATTTGTCACACTGTTGTAGCTCCAAAAATGGCACTTGCAACAAGAGGGTGTCGAAGAACAAAGGCTGCACAGAGAAAACTTCACGATTACAAAGCTGAGGATATCTTTAAAGAAGCATTATCTTATATAGAATACTATAGTATGAGCATAATAGTTTTTTTTAGAACCACCAACACTTGAGCCAAACCATCAGCAGGAGGTACCTCACCTTGAGTGAAGCCAAATGCAGATAATCAGAAAATCTCCTACTCATTACACGAATAAACAACTCATAGGGGAAGTTTATAACTCGGAAATTTCTTCAGTATCATTATGTTCAGAGACTCCGAGACACCAACTATTAGCATAATAACAACTCATCCAGCAACTAGCACTTTTAAAATGTATAGCTTGTTTATAAGAAACACCTCCAAAATAAGCTTGCAAATACAATATGCAGTATCACTGCAAAAGGCCTGATGGTTGAATATAACTGGTTGTTGACTTTTTCTTTTTTCTATATTCTCAGGGGAAAAGCATCTTTATTTGCACCTTTCGAAGGACTAATGGTCCTGGACCACAAAAACAAAATAAAATAATATAAAAAGCAAAATCAACTATTGGTGGTTTTCGATGTTAAGAACTCTTTTTGAGAGTTCAAAGAAAAGAATTTCAGTCAATTTCCATATATCAGTCAGTGGATCAGGTTAGAAAGGGTGAATAGAAATTAAGAGAGAGAGAGAGAGAGAGAGAATGCACTTAAAGAGACATTTAACCACTATGAAGAAAATAAAATGACGCAAAATTCAGGAAAATTTGATATGTAAGCTGGAATCAACCCATGCAAGGCTAGGCATCCCAATATATAGACAAGAGAGAGAGAGAGAGAGAGAGAGAGAGAGAGAGAGAGAGTTATACCAATTGCAAGAGACACCGGGTGGACGTCGTATTCTTCAGCAATTTCAAGATATGACTGCACAATAAAGTAAAATCTTGATAAGTAGACAAGAAAATGTGCTTCTATGCACAATCACCCTATATGTTTAAAAGAGCAGTTGATAACATTATAACTTGTTTGGCCACAGAATCCTCCAGAATGTTCAATAAAAACAGTTGCAAGCATAATAAAACTGCCAAATAATATCAAACAATGAATCAAGCTGCAGAAAGAAAATGAATTTAGCAATGCCTGCAAAATATCTAGGCATGAGTTATTTCCTGTTTCCTTTACAATCAACCAAAGATCTCACAAAACCAGCTTGCTTCTCCTCCTATGAAAATAATTGGCTTACTTCAGTGGCTGCCTTTATATTGGTCTTTGACAGGCTGTATCTCGACTCTCCTTCAGCATATCTTCCGGACAAAAGGAAGAGACAACTGTTTGACCAAGATTTGATAGAAGAAACCAATGTAACCTCTGAAAGATTAAAACGAGCATCTGGCCGACCCTTGTCAAGTGAGAAATACTTGCCGGAGAGAATGCCCATAGCTAAAGGACTGTGTACTAACAGACAAACCCTAAATATAAAATTTTGTTTTGTTTTTGTGTGTTGGGGGGGGGGTTAGTGCAGGAAAATGCCAGCATCAGAATAATTTATTAGACAATCATATGCATATATAAGCATGAAGGAAAGTTCTTCCACTGGAATACAGAATAAGAAGGCCAACAGAAAACTAGATAAGAGTAGTTCCCTCTGTTCTATTTCTGGTTGGTGTAGTGCATATCTGATGAAAACTTCAAAGAAGATGTTTTCACAAAAACCATCACGTTTAAGCCAAGAAACTTAACTCCTTTCATATATTTGAAGTATAAACTCTTTTACAGGTTATGTTCTCATTCCACTTAAAAATTCATAAAAACTCTATAACTGTCATGTACCCAAAACCTCAAGAAGATGCACGAAGCCAGTAATTGTGAATAAAACAGACAAAAATTAAGACCATGGAAAAGTCAAGTACAGCTTGAATAAGTGCAGTTCATGGAAACAAGATGGTCAAAAGGTATAAGTATGATGAATGATAACTTGCCAGAAGATACACTAACTGAAAGAGGTAAACTGAAGCAAATAAATGCGGCTTGAAAGACAAGAGGCTTCAGGTTCGGAATTTAGACAAAAAAGAAACAACCATTGATGTGTGGCTAAACCAAGAATGAAGAGTGACATACATATTTATCACAACACATATGTAATGAACTCATAGCAGAAGGCAGTTAAACATGTTGACAGTACAGTATATAACCCAATTAACTGAATATTGAAATACATACTTCAAAGGATATTAGCGAGCAATCACTTTCTCAATAATTTTTGGAGCTTCCTAGTGGATGGAAGCAGTATTCCCAGTATAAGTGAGACTTAACTCAGTTGTGCAGATCATACACACATTCAGCACTAAGGGGTACCTCTCATGGTGACAGCATTCAGCCATCCCAAAATCAAAGTTCCGGCAAAGCAAGTTGTACGCATTCTGAAAATAGGGAAGTGAATCATATATTAGCTTCACATACATAGGGTCAACTAAAGTACAGAGATGAACGCACATGCAAGAATAGACAGCAAAACAAACTCAAATTACTCAATTATCTAAAGAAGCCATCTTGAAAACAAAGCCCCGCCAAAGCAAGTTGCACAAGTTCTGAAAGTAGGGAGGTGAATCATACCACAAGCATAGGGTGCACTAAAATACAGAGACAAGCGAACACATGCAAGCATAGACAACAAAACAAACTCATATTACTCAATTGTCAAAAAGAAGCTACCCATACAACACCTGCAAAGATACTATCCTTAGATAGTGAGGTTCCTTTTGGGCAATTTCCAGAAACTTCATGACTCCATACGGAGTCTCATTGCTTAGTCCGATGTATCTGATCTACAATAACAGTCAACATTCTGTAACAGGAATATATCACCCTAAAGCAATAAGTTGAATACAAGCTGAACTTTTAGGTCATCTTTACTAACCTTACCAGCATCAACAGCTCTGCCTAAAGCATCAAGTTGTTCATCAAAACTTATATGTGAAATATAACGGCCAGGATCATAGTCAGTTTCTCCAAACATTGGAACATAACTGCAAGAAATCCCAGTGGACATCATCCACGAAAACAAACTTTTTTTTTTTTTGTTTTGTAACATAATTTTCTGCAGGGGACAATATGTGGGATTACTTCAGTTAGATTTGCAAAGGACAGTTACACATTTTTAGTACGTCAGCTTATTATTCTGGAAACAGAATTTGTTCTAATGGTTACCCATTTGCCACATAGTATCTATACAGAAAAGGTCAGGTCAATGTACAAACCGATCAGGCCAGTGGATTTGATACAAGTCTATGTAATCAGTTTGAACACGCTACAAACTGCAAGAATTTTTGCAATCCTGTCAGAGAGTATTTCAACAAAATCATCTTGAAAACAAAAACATACAAGCCCTGCAGTTAAGAACTGCTACCTCAAACACACACAGACACTAGAGACATACAATCTCTGAATGCCAGTGTAATGATGTAAGTGTAGAACTAGACCCAGCAGACAACAACATTAGCACCACTTAGGCACTCAAGATATAGGTTTACCCCATGAGAGCAGAGGGCTACAACCGAATAACTCAGCCTATTCTCTAGGGCTTCTGTTATATATATATATATATATATATATAATGCAGCATATTTTATACGCCAATAAATGTAGGTAATATACAAGGAGGTGAGATTGTGAAATGGCTCAAGCACAAGATGTCGAGTTGAAGTATCAAATAACACAACGATTAACGCGCAAAGGTGAACTGATCAATGTATCAGCCCACTATATCTGCTTTTGAACGAGTCACCTAGGAAGGCTCTGTTTTGTCAGGCGCTGACCAGAACAAAACTGAAATTGTCAAAGGGAGGCTTCCCTTCTCAACCTTAACTGGATCAGCGTAATAGTGTAATACCAAAAATTCAATCAATAGCGCAAGTTCAGGATCCAACCTCAATCCTTCTGGATCATGAAGCAAACTCCAAGACTATATATATGACACAATCCAAAGGAAATAAAACCCCACAAAAACAAGAAACCGTTGGCTATAGCAGTTTCATCAAAAGCTCCATTTTCTATATATTGGAAAACACGAGAATTAGCCAGAAACAAAAACAAAATGGGATCAGCTACCATGAAAGCTGCTAGTAGTAGCATTTTTTGCACTTGTCTCTTTTCCATGATCATCAGCTTCAGCTCTAGCTATGCTAGGCCTTCATACTAATCTTTCTTAACTTACAATATGAAGGAACAGATGGGACGCACAATAGAGCCATTCTTTGTTGCATTACAAGTCCTTGTACTTACCAATGCACAACTCAGAGCTCCATCTCCCCCTCTTTCTGAAAGCAGCTTGAAAGTGACAATTGTCAGATCTTCGGCCTGTCCCTCTGTTTCGTATTCAAAAAGCATTACAGCAAAGTAATCATTTCCTAAATCAACAAGATCAACAGCACCTCCATTTGGTATGCCATCCAATAAAAGTGGCATTTTTACCGCTTTCCCATCGCAAATTTGAAAGAGACAGACAGGAAGATGGACGGCAGGCATAATGCACAAGAAGATATTGTCTTTATATAGGATGGCTTTTTTCTCAAAAGGAAATGGAGGACCGCAACCATCTAGGTGTCGCACAAAATGTTCGGCAGGTTGAATCGGGAAATCAGAAAATAACTCACAAGCCTCCCACTCCCACTGCACAGTGTCAAAAGCACACGCGTATTCCCCAGTCGAAACACACAACCTTGAACCAATCACTACATATGAAAAGAAGCCCCTAAACATAATGGAGTAACTACCTTTTTTGAGAAAAGGAGGAATCGGCAGATCAGCCCACCTATCCTCTGAAGGATAATAAACCTCAAAGCCGATGTCAATTATATCAGGAGATCCATAGCTGGGCAGGGGGCCAGATAGAACATAGATGCAACCATCAATTTCCTCTATAAGCGGGAAATACTTTGCCCCATGCATTGGGCACTTAATCTCTGCTCGAGAGTTTCCTAGAGGAGTTGAGAGAGAGATGCAACTGAACTCTCGGGGCAACCTGCCTGGCTCATACAAGTGCCTCTCTTCCTCATCGGCCTTCACACCACCAACAACATAAACCAAACCTCCAGTATGAATCAAACTCATAGCAAAGTAATGTGGAGTGCATGCATCAAATGCATCCTTTATCTCATGCCAGACAAACTCCTCTTTCGGTTTAAGCCTGCTTGAAGAATGGTGAATCAATTTCCGAATTGGAAAAGACTTGAAAGAATAAACCATTGGATCCGCATAACCATCCACTTGCGTTAAGCACACCACGAGGTTTCCTGTTGTTTTCCTTTCATGCTTTCCAAAAATACAGCTGAAGGACAGTCTCCCAATTCTCCCTTTCTCTGTTGTTCGCGACATGCTTAATCTGAGCAAAAGAAATCAATTTAGCAACAGAAGAATGAGTGACGCAACAGCCAAATTGAAGCTGTACAAAAGAATAACCGTGAATGAAAAACCAAAAAACGAATAATACAATTTGTTCTTTCACTTTCTGCATCAGACACGCCCAAATTTCAACCCCAAAAAGAAAAAATGAATGTCATCCAGGTCAAGGCATCGAACAAATATGCTCACACAGGAAGGCCAGCAGTTGCACAAATCTAAGAAGATCTTGTCATGAAGTCAATTAAAGGCGTGAAGTCAGAAGGAGGGTAGGCGTGAAATCGGAAGAAGAAACAAGCAAAGCGTGATTCCAAAAACCACGCTTTGCTGGGAATTAGTTCTGCAACAAATGCACAAGAAGACAACAGAAGCTCAGCAACAAACTTTCAAATGGATGAAACAGATTCTCAGCCACTTGGCCACGTGGGCGAATATGATTGGAAGGTTTGGAAGTTAGTTATTAGCTGATAGTTTATATAGGGATCGGGTGAATGTAATAGGGGGCAGAATTCTTGTGTAATTTCAACAGAATTGAGCTGAACCTCATTCTGATTCCCTTTTTTCCCAAATTCCTTCATTTCTGTTCACCTTCTCAACTTTCCCGCCCTTTTCTGTAATTCTTCATTCATCAATAAAATAACTTCTGAGTTATCTTCCAGCTTACCCCCATTGTTTAATTGATTGTTTATCAAGTTTGTTTACCAATTTCTGTTATCACATTGGCAATTCCTTATAGCTCAGTCTGGCCCCATGACAGATCTAGATGAAACAACTCTCCCTAACTCTAATAACTCCCTCTTGGACGAAAATATCATTTATCATTTAGCAGTTGCGATTTGCAAGATAAGGATCTTAAAGTCCGGTAAGATCTCAAATAAAAAGGAAAAAAAATAAAAACGGAATAAATAACCAAAAACAAAACTGCAATCAAAATAACCATCAATGAAAGAACATAAAAACAAAGGGATACACTTTGGTTTTCTTCATCAGGCCAGCCCAGACTTCAATCAAAAGTAAACAATAATAATTATAACAAAATAAAACAGAATAAAGTAGACTACTTCGCCTGTAAAAGCTCAAATAGGAAGGCAGAAAGGCCAAAAAAAAAGCGCGAACAAAAGCGATTAACCAAGCATTCACCGTTTGCTCTGTGATCTTCTAAAACAGAATCTTATTAGGAGCTATGTAAGCAGTAAGAAGATGTCAGATATGAAAATATCTCTAGCAAAAGCGCTCGAGTTAGAACAGAAGAAAAAAGGGCGACGGCTAGATCTGAAAATATCTCTTGCAAAGCCTTTGCTGGAATTGGACAGCAGAAGAGGGAGACGATTGCTGATTCTAAGATTTGATGACGCCCTAATTTTGCGCTGGCCGAGAGCCTTCTTTTGATTTAATCGTTTAATCCACCGCCACCGTCACCGCCACCGTCTAGGCCCCGGATCCACATTGGAATTAATAAATTCAGATTCGGAGCTGTTATACTATACCCGCTCCAGATTTGGCCTGGATATCGGAAAGATCTTTTTCTCCCGTAATCGGATTAGATGGATCTTGGATCCGAGTCGGGCCTATCCTGAAAAAGGCCCGTCAAAAGCCTGTTTTAGGGTTTGGTGTGTTTGACTATTTGGATAATAGTCAGAAAAGTAAATTTGGGATATTACATTAATAAATATATAATTTTTTAAATTATTAATCAATTTATATTCGAGTGTGAAAGTCGAATATGGGTCGGAATACCACATTTCGTATCCCTTCTGTTTTTTGTTTGACAAAACGGATCCGAGTCCGAGTCAGAGTCTCGGAATTATATCCCTATCCGTATCCAAAATAATTTGATGGATCTAGTCCGGATTTAGATCTGTTGATAAGCCTTGCCACCGCCACAACCTCTTGTTTGGGCTGTGTGTTCGGGTGCCACTTTTAGCGAACAAGGGAACTTGCTAAGGTCCATACAGCCGCCAACACAAGTTGGCTCAATGTTTGGGTACTATTTTTAGAGAACTAGAGAACTTGCTAAGATTCATACAACCACTAACACAAGTTGGCTCAGTGGTAAAAACGGAACACTTACTCACAAAAGATCGTATGTTCGAATTTTCTGCCAATGTGAAGGCTATGTTGGTTAGTAATCTGAAAGTATCTCTGCAAGTGACCTAAACCTATGGCTCCGAAAGCTTGTCGGTCTCGTGGTGATGATCGGAACCGAACCCACCCAAACTTTTAATTGCCATAAAAATGCCTTGCATAGGGATGGCAACCGGGGCGGAAACCCATTTTAAATGGGACGGGAGGCGAGGAACGATACCCCCGCCCCATTCCCAGCTTTAATTTATTAATATAAATAAATGTAATATATTATATAATCTAATAATAACATACTTAAAATATTTGGCAACTAAATATTACCTTCACCAACAATATCCTTCACAAACATTTTATCAAAAACCTTTCTTGCCTTATTAAGAAGTCTAGAATTCCCATACCTGGAGGGCAAATTCCTAGACTCCAACTTCTTTACAAGCAATTCACCATTCAAATTATGAAATAAAGATGTTTGGTGTAACGGCCCCACCTCCCCCTAAGGCGAACCAGAGGGTTCGGCGGGCCGCCTGCCCAGCTCTCGCCGGGACTCAGTCGCTCACTACAGTCCTCAACCCAATTACAATATAAATCTCAAAATTTCATCAAATTCTCCAATGATTACATATTACAAATGCAGCGGAAACTGATTCCAATCGTAGAACGTATACTTACATCCATATCAATTTCAAATATTTATACAAGACCAACTCGTACATAAAATAGATCCAAACTTAAACTGTACACGATATAAGCCATCCAGTCACGTGAATAAGCACTCCAAGCTTTTCTTCGCCTTGAGCCCTGTGGGGGGGGAAATAAAACATTTTTGGGGTGAGCTAGAAGCTCAGCGAGTAACCATTAAAATCAGTAATCAAATCGGTTTCACAATATTTCTTTTCAATGATGTCATAAATCAAATGATAAGTCCAGAAACGATTACAGCATTTACAAAACATTAAATATGGAGTATCAATTAATTCAAGAAACATGTACAATGAAAGCGATAGTAACATTCATGAAAGGATACATTCATTCTCCTGACATTTCCCGCTCATTCTGATCATTTATTTCATTTCATTCACCCGTCCCTGGCTTTTTGGCCAGGCCAACACCAACCTACATAGGTAATACTCGAGTTATACCAAACGTTCACCCAAGTTCCTAATCGCCTGACCGATTCCGCTTCTGGCTCAAGACGACCGGTAACAAGGGGCAATGGCCAGTTCAGCCCAAAAGGCTTACATTCATGCGCAAGTAACATTTCAATCGAAAATTTCACATTTATCGAGGTCGAGTGCGATAAAGTACACACTCGCCTCGAAAACTCGTTTTGGAAATCATTATAAGCGCTTAACACGTTATCAACCAAAATACAAGTCATGAAGTCAAGAAATATAGCAAACTAGGCACACTCACATGCCAGCACGCATGATATGCAAGAAAACATTTCAAAAGTAACTTTGGAAACAGTTCAAAAGTAAATAATGTAAGAAACGGATCATAAATAACTTTAGAAGTAGTTTGAGGTCACTCACCTCCACGGCTCTGAAACCATCCATCATATAGCATTGCCTTGCTCAAATCCAAACCTTAGATCACAAACTCAAAGCAACCAAGTCCTTTAAAAGTTCGGACAGCACTTCCCCTGAATTTGCTAACTTTTCCAGCCATCATGGCTTCATTATATCCTCAGCCAGTCCCAAAGGTACACACACAACAACAAGCTCATCCAATAGCCATTCAGCAAGCTTCAAGTAGTACTAGTACAAGTCAAGCTAGGGAAAAGTCCGAAAATGAAGGTAAGCTCAAACCAGAAAAACAGTTTTGGACGTCACTTTGCGGTAATGGCACAACTTGCACTACGATTATCGGATTAGGGTGTAAGACCCACCATCTCAAAGCTAAAAGACAGGGCTACAACAATGTAGAAGGCCACTCAGTCCAAATCCTAGCACAACTAGGTCAAAAATGCAGAATACCAAACCAGAACCGTAATTGCAGGTTCCCAAATCACACAATGCTGTAATTCGTCCAACTCAGCCTACACAGGTCCAAATGCATTGATTCCAAAGGCATATGATAGCTAAGACATCAAAATACATTTCATCAGAAGACACCAACAACAAAATCCAAACCAATTCCAGTCAAAACAGACGATTACAATCGCAGTTCGCACATTCTGATCACCAAAAACAGCAACAGTAAAAATGGCATAACTCACTCTATACTACTCCAAATGCCCTGAAATTTTGCAGGCACTTCAACCTCATCAATACCTACAACCTTTATGTTTTGAGCAAAGTCCAATTCGGCCTCTATCTATGACCTAAAATTTCGGACAGAATGTAGCTTCAAGAACCCTAATTTTCCAGAAATTCTTCCAAATTCAAAATTGATTGCATTTAACAACAATTCACACCTACAAGAGTCATTTTAAACCATTACCATTCATCATACAAGACCACAACATCCCAT